>NC_133587.1:34650342-34951904 GCF_964106895.1 Numenius arquata | reverse complement strand
GAGCTCCAGCTCTGTGCGTACCTGTCCTGCTTTCTTCAGTTGAATAATTTGCAGCCAGTGAACAAGATCTCCCAGAGCCAGGTACGAATACCCAAGGTGGGTCCCAGCAGGGCTGGATACCCACAGCCTCTGGCAGAAAGGATGCACACTCCTGGATGCAGGCTGTGACGGTGGTGGGGCAGCCTCCAGCACTGTCAAACCCCATTTTGATGCTGCTCTGTTTCCCATCTCTCTCTCTCCCTGCTGTAGCAAGTTTTCATACTTTTACACTTCTTTTAAAAATACGTCTTTTTTCTTTCTTTTTTTTTTTTTTTTAGGTCCCATAACATGGGTAAGTCCCTGGTTACCATTTAAACCAGCTGATAGTCCTATTAAGCAAACTTTGTTCATTTTAATTTCTGCTTTAGCACTACCAGTTTTTGGGCAAACATCCTCTGAGGCAGTTTTGGGTATTCCACTCACACACACTGTTTACTCTTGCATTCCTCTCTGCCATGTTACTAAGAGAAGGAGCCATGCTGACTTCCCCATAAGTGTTACCAACAGATGATTATACATAGTAAAACTATTTTTGCTGGACATAGGACAGGAGATGGGATAAATAAGCCAAAGTTTAATGGGAACTAGATGATCTTTAAGCTCCCTTCCAACTCTAAACATTCTATGGTTCTATGGTCGAGTTGCAGCAACGTTTATGGCTAGACATATAACTGTTAGCCCCCAAAAGCAAATTCATAGGAACTAATATCACAATGAGAAAGCTTTTAGAGCTGGGCACTAGTTCATAATAATGCTGTTAAGTTAAACACAGTATGAATTAAGCATGGATTCACCACCCAGTGACATTTTATTCAGCAACAAAAAATGAGAAAGAATGCTTGCAGTAACACTACTGTCAGAAGAACTGGCAAAACACAGATGTATAAGACAACATAGAAGGAAAAGCAATGTTTTCAGGAACGAGGAATTATCAAAACATCAAGAAATTGAGACAGTTTGCATGTGTAATAAAAATAAAACAGTCATTTGCCACAGAAGAATTTCTAAGAGGACGCCCTTTGGTCCTGCAATGCTAGCATACTTTATGAATACATGCAACCTTTGGAGAAAATACTGCCTGTTCTTGGGGATAAAGGACATTGAATCTATTATTTTGCCTAAAAATACCTTAGGTAAGTATCAGTAATAAGATAAGAAAGATGAAAATGATGATGCACGTCAGTGCAAATGGATAAATGAACTCTTGATACTTCAAAGACAGCTCAGAAAACAGTCAACAGGGCAAAGAAAGGACCTTAACATCACTACAAAGCTCAGTCATGAGATCAGTTACTTCCATTACAAATTTTTTATTATATATTTTGTGTCATGTGTGTACAATTCAAACTGAAAAGTTTACTGGTAGGGAAGAAACGTGGAATTTGTTTTCAAAAGTCTCATATAACACAGAGGTCCAGGTTATATACAGAGAGGGAGTGAACAGAGATACTGAATGAAGCAGATCTATCAAGTGACCTCTTTGAGGATGATTCTTGACCACACCTTTTCTGTTTACTAAAGCGGCATTTCTCCTCTAACAACATGGTCCTCACCTGCAAGCAGGAGCAAGCAGGTGGGGTTTCAAACCTGACACACTATCAGCCCCCTGCAGACTCTGTGCACAGCCTGTGGGGTGCTGAGCCACCCTCTGAGGACCCCAGAGGTGACAAGTAGGGAATCATTTTCTATTGGCACTTTGAAGTGCTTCAGGCTCAACTGATGTCTCCCCAGACGGAACTTAGGAGTCTCCAGCCTCTACTCATTAAGGTGTGGCCATTCCTCCTTCCTGGCAATGTAGGGTTTGGCCTTTTGCCCTGCATGGTCTCTGCAAAACTCCTCCTCATCTCCATAGGTTGTGCACTGTCTCCTACAGCTCCTTTGCGTGGTGGTTACATGGCTCAGTGTCAGCCAGAGCACATCTCTCACTGGGAAGGCCAACATTATCGCCAGCCCCAGCCCCAGCCAAGGCACAAGGCAGTCTATGCAACCTGAGACCTAGATGGCCAAACCCTCCATCTGGAGCTCCCTTCTGATGTGACAGGGTGGCTGGTCCAGCAGGTGTTGGGAAATGTGCCCTGGGGCACACCATTGTCATCACTGTGAAAGTCCGCATCATCTTCGGCAGTACTGCTGGGGCCACCCGCAGCCCCTTACAGGGAAAACTGTCACACGAGCAGGTGATTTAGCAGTTCAGTTCCCCGTGCATCCTCATATGTAAATACTTTTACAAAAATAAATAAAACAAAATAATTCTACACTTTGGGGAGAGATTATAATATGGTAGATGATCATTCTGAACTCCAAGAGCAGTTTCTGTGGGAACCCGCTCTCATGTAACACATAAGTTTCAGGGATTGAAAAAAAATTGTTTGTATATGTTCAGTGTTCACATTTTCAGCCTTATTCTCCATGGTCTCCAATTTCCTGATTGGTGAAATATCACTTTTCCCCATCGAGTAAACTCATTAATCTTGTTGAAAAATATAAATAGTACAGTAGTGATTGACACTGAAACACTTAAGAGTAAATTAATAATTACATATTCAGCATAGGGTGTGGGTATGGTGTGCAGTGTACACAGACTGGCGAAAATAAAAATAAATACGGACTAGGTACTATTTACTGAGCACAAAGAGACACCCTCAGATGCTTGTGTTCAAATAGCTGTTTAAATGAGGACTTGCATAAGCACAGGTCTGATCACATGAATAAGTGCTTTTGGGGATCTGGTCCACTGATTCTCAACCTCTTTCAGGTATGAAGCCACAGGGCAGAAAACTGCAATTCTATCTCCCACTCAAGCCCAAAATAAGTCACTTCTGAATGTTAGATAATAAATATCACTCATGACATCATCCTAAAGGGTAAGAAGCGATTTATATTTATATGAATAGACATGGAGGACAAATATGACCTATGGGAATATGTTAAATGTCTTCATGTGAAAACCAGAACTCTAATATTAACAGAAAAATTGTCCCTCTGAAAGATATTTTCTTGCAGCCCAACCAGTATCAACATATACATCTGCTAACATTTGTGTTTGGTAACTAGATTTACACACCTGATCATCTTTCAAAAGGGCAAATGCCCTGGTTTCATCAACAATATACAAATACTTGAAAGAAAAAAAAAAAAAAAGTAGTTTTTAAATTTGAGATTACAGATTTACTAAACAGGTTTGGAAGCCAGCAACATTCAATTGCTAAAACTCTGTGGCTTTGAAACAAAGAAATATCATTATTGTTGTCTATTTAATTTAAATAGACTTTGCAGCCTTATTTATGTTGGCAGGGAAATGGATTCGGACCATGGTGTATGCCTAGGAAGTAAACCTCTCCAAGGAAAAGAGCAGGTCACCAGCGTATAAAGTAGATTTGGGAACTGTTTAACTATGTTTCTTCTCAATATTCATTATAGCAAAGCACCCAGGGCATCCGTTTGACTTTACATTGTTTATTGCAATTTCCTCTCCTGAGAATTTTAGACCTTGACAACTAGAAGTTATAGTACCAGCCCTCAAACCAAACTTGCTCACAAAAGAGTCGTGTTCACATTTGATGTGACTGTGGGATCTGAGTGAGAGTCTCCCAATACTCAGTGCTGAAACACTTCTAGGTTTGGGTCTTGACACTAAACAGTCACAGTAGCACAGCGTACAAAAAAAAATCACTTCGATCAGAGACTAGCTTTATAATTAGTTTAATGAAGAAATTTTTCTGTTCACCCCAAACTATATCAGCAGGGAGAAAGCCTAGAGGAAGTCTGATTGACTTTCATGACACTGCGTATGGGTATGAAATAGAAGAATTCTTAGAAATTCAAAATTTTGGAATTTAAGCAGCAGAGCATTCAGTTGCATTTTTTTTTCCCCAGGGGTTTGTTTGTTCATGAGTTTGACCTTAATTATCAGAATTAAGTTCTGGTAATTAGGAGACCTCTCTGACAAAAATAATTCTCCTAAATTTAAACCGCTCTTAAGGAAGGCATGGTAGCTAGTAGAAAAGTGTTAGTATTGTAATTCAATGAAAATGAATCCAAACACTACTGAAACCCTTCTTTTCCTGTATATTCTTCATCTCATTGGGGCAGGGTTTACTACATTGTCAGTGAATGAATCGCTTCCCTTTCCAATAGGCAATGTGTGGCAACTGTTCATTTCTAGTGATTAAATAATTTCATAAGATACAAAATAAATAAGTGCACAGGGTTTTGTAATTGCTGTTTTTCCCAAATGAGCAGTGAGGGCAAGAAAAAGGAATGGGAAGACGAACAGAACAAAAAATAAGAGTAAGAAATGGTATGCACAGACATCGTAAGATTAATATGCACAAAAGAAATTAAATATTTCCAACCCGAAGCAGCACTTCTCATCACACCAACCAGTCTTGAGAAAAGCCAGCTCAGGAATCAAGAAAAAAAGATATAAGATTCAGATCAGCTTCCATGATCTGGAAACTTCTACAGTAAGAAATAAAATGAAAGTGGAAAGATAAAAGATCTGAGCATTAGTTTTATATTTTGCCCTTGACTTTTCTTGCCCATGAAGTTACATCTTGCTTTTGACTTTTCTTTGCTGATAGTAAACTGGTGTGGCACTACTGAGATTTTTTTTTCCTCCTCTTCAAATAACCCCGTATTTTCTGCAATCTTAGATATGAATGTTCACCTGAATTAATCCTTCTGCTCCCCTCTGACTATTCTTTAAATTTCTATTTGGAAAGTGTATTTGGGTTGAGGGCTTCTTAACTGTTAATGGTTTCGTGAAGCATATGGGATAATACGTCTGCATTTCTTCAGCCACTCCGGACAGACAACATGGTGAAAACAGTCCCATGCAGTCTTTTACTTGCTGAGTATTTCCCCAGAGGGGAGAGAGAGGGAATACGGGCAGAACTGAGCAGGATATGCTCCCAAAACTCTAAATCTCTATTAAGATTCAGGATGAAAATCAGGATGCTATAGCTCATTTCCCTATAGACACTTATTAAAGTGTTCAGGAAAAATCCTAGCTTTTTGAAACTAAATACAGCTCTACATCTATGGACTTCCACTGTCAAGAATTCACCAAGAATTTAGCATACACCTAAATAGTGTAGATTTCCATCGCTCTTCTTTCATCCTCCTCTATACCAAATAAAATACTACATTCAGCATAATTTCATTCATTTCACATAATGCCATTAAAAAAAACTCTAAGGACACAAGCATAAAAATCTAATGCGTCTTTCTTTCTTGCACAAATTAAATTTGCTATTTGACTACTTGAATTCAAGTGGGGATATAGCTTCCAGTAGATTTGAAGACATCAGCAGTGAAACAACATAATTTTTGAATCATAAATGGATTTTTTTGACTGTTGGCATTAAAAGGACTTTGGCATAAAAGTGCCATATTTTATATTTTAAAAAGCAGTAATTAATTCCATACAAAGCCAACAGCTCACTAGTGGTACAGTTATCTTTCTCTATTTTCCTCAAAGTCCTTATGGTAAGAAAATAAGCTGGTTTCATTCAGTAGCTGCAAACGTTTTCATATAACTACATAGTGTTAGTCAAACTGATGACAACTGACTCGAGTATGGCCAGTAATTTATGACATCTGCTATTCACAGAAAAGAAGAAAAAAATCACTGATCGTGTCTGCCTGGGATGCTTTATTTCAAAACATGTCTAAAGTTTAGAGGTAAAAATGGTAGAATCACCACTTTGAGGGAAAAAAAAAAAAGAAAAAAGAAAAAAAACAAGATTGAATATTTGTTGTGAGTGTGTGTAAAATACCATTAGCAGAAGAAAGGAAATTAATTCTTGATGGAATTCTACTGATCAACCATTCTGCCAAAGATCTGCTCTACCGCCTTGCATGTTTTATGTACTCCTGTACAGAATGCAAAGATTGGCATGGCATAGTTATCCTTGTGATCTATACGTATGTAAGATACTATATGAAAAAGATCAACATTAAAAGAAGTGGCTGCAGCAGAATACTACTGAATTCACTGCCAAGATGAAGTCGAACCTAACTTGTATTAAAACTGCTTATAGTTCTTTAAGCTTCAGACATGTAGGTTCATGAGAAAAAGATTTATAATGCTTTCCTCATACGTTGTCAGCTCAATTAATTCTCCAGTTGAAAAATGGAGAAGCCCAGACTGTGGAACTTTTTAAATTTTTTAAGATATTAAGTGATGCCACAGGTCACAAATTTGAGCTGAATTATGAGACATTCCTTTATTCGAACATGAGACCACCCTTCTGGCTATATACTTTCTAAAATTATTTATTTTTATATCTATGCAATACATATATTATTTATAAAAGTATTCTTGTAGATCAAATCAAAATAAGAATATACAATTCTAAAAGTGTTTCTGAAAGAACCTATGCTAGTTTTCTTCAATTTACTTAGCTGAGGTTTAAGCCTAGATACCAAAACAACTGAAGATCTGAAAGATTGACTTAGATTACCATTTAGAATTTCATTATTAAAAAACTGCAACATACACTGACTGACATGAAGAATGGGCTTTCGCAATATGATTACTTTTTTGTGTTTACTACTTATAAAAATTTCCTGCATTAAGTGAGACATACATTGGAAAATTCATTAACTCAGTTCAAAAACCAAAGGGTAACCACCAGACAAGACTCAAAAAGATGCAGCTGATAGTTTTTTTCTAGCTTTATAAAGTTTTGTTACTGGGTCCAGAACAGAAATAGTATAAAATGTTTAGCAAGATGCAGGTTCAGGGGAACTGCTTCCCTTCAGCTGCCTGAGATACTCCAGACTGATGTTGCTATGTTTGACACATTTCCTTTGAGTTTGCTCCAAAAGCACAAGCAAAATGAGAAAAGACAAAGGAGAAAGCAGGGGAGATCAAGCTATAATGATTTGATTGAATTTCAAAGTTGATCATTATAGTCCTTAGTCTAGTTCCATGATTCCCACACCCTGGCTGACTTCCTTTCCTCTTCCAATTACCAAATTCATATGTGATATTCTAAGTAGAGTTTTCATTGCAGGGCTAACCTTAGAGCTACATCCAGTTTAATCTTACCTCGGTGAAAGTATCCGCGATGCAAATCTACACTCAACTGTCCAATATACAAAGGTTTCTGTGAATTATCCTGAGGCTACATAAGACCTCATACATGGCACCAGCTACATAACTCAGTCAACTACTAGAAATCTTGTTTCATCTTCTTCACTACAATTCAAAAGTTTTTCCCACCAATTCAGTTATTAACTTCCACCTTAAAATGGTCTAGAAACAGTCTCTGGCTACTGTGTTTCTTTGAGCTGAGTTTTAGCTTGTCACTTTTGCAGAAAGTGATGTTAACATAAGCATCCCTTCAAAAGGAGACCGCTCTAGAGATGGAGACACAAGGAGCACGTGACAATAGCACACCTTCTTTCCTTCTTTGAGAATGGGACAGTGTATTCTGCTAAGGATAACCCATGGTGATTTGACAGAATGGTCCTGTAGAAAAATAACACCCTGTACAGCCTGGAAGTTTGGGAGCATGACCACAAATGTCCAATGCCTGCAGTGGATTGAGAACTTATTCGTGAGCAAAGCAACCTACAAGTATTTGTATGAGCAACCCGTCCTGGCTTCTTGGTGACAGAATTGTGGATGAGTGATTATATTTTTATCTGGAACTTTCCTACCACAGATTTCTACAGCTCAGTAGGTCCTTGTTTTAGTAAAGATTGTTCTTTGCATGGTGCTTTGCTGGGTAAATTTCTTCTCCCAGTTCACTGATACACAGCCATGTCATTACCAGTTACTGTTCTCACTGAGCTCTTATGGAAATGCAGCACCAAACCTTTCATCACCTAGTAGGATATCAAAACAATTTGCAATGTAACATTTCTGTTCAGATGCTGGGAGGTATAGTGGGAATGCAGTTACGTTCTGATTCTCTATATATTGTACCCTGCAACCTATTCCATGTACCCGCCACATGTACGATACCCTGCAACCCCCCAGCAAGACTAAACTTTAAGTTTTAAAAACCATCAAACTCAATATAGAGGTTTTAGTACCTGCACAAAGAACATGCTGGGATACTCAGTGAATAAAAGTCCACATTAACCTTGTACTGCAGTTGCAGTGATATTGTGGATCAATTAGGTCGTTTTTATTTAAACAGTAAATGTGTTTGTTCCTTAGGATAGGTATCAGTACAGCCATAGTCCTTGGTTACAGATTCTGCTTAGAAATAGAAATGTTTGGGGGGTTGTTTTGTTTCTGTTAGAAGTTGAGGCATCCACAACACCAGAAACAACCAAAACACTATGACAAAAATGTCTGAAGCTTTTGAAACAGATCAAAAGTACAGTGATTTGTTTGATCTAATTTGCTTTAAAAGTGGATATTGAAATATTTAACACGCTTAGTTCCCACATAAGAAAAGCAGCATGCAATTCCCCTCTTTCCCCCAACCCCAAAATCTCTGTCAGATACCTTCTCCAGCTTTTTTCCTGTAAGAAGCTTCATTCTAGATCTAAATATGGTAATCAACAGGAAGAAACAAAACTACAATTGTGGAGTAATATTCCATTCTGCAGTAAGCTGATTTCACTTAACCTCATGATCAAAATGTACAGTACATCTCACTACTCGCTCTCATGTTTGTAGGAAATTAATATTCTGGGAAGGTGCACTCAGTGTGTGACTGAATTCACAAACGATACTATCAACAATAAAATAAATAAATCATGTTTCATACTAAGACACCATGGCTTTTTTTAGATTTAAATTATCCTTGAAAACAGACATAAAACATAATCAAATAGACCAAGAAAAGAATGAAAGGAAATCTCAGAAGGGTTTAAGTATTTGAGATAAAAGACATATAAAACAACTTTGGATGTAGGGAAAAAAAAAAACACCACACGAATAAAAATAGAGAGAAATATTGAACACGAGCAACATTATTGTGCTTCAGAGTCCATGTTTCTTCCTTTCAATGATCCCCAGTGAAACCAGTAAGAATTTATACAAATATGCACTGGAAGACTAGCATTAAAATATGCAATAAATGTAATAGGAGAAACCCAAAGATTGCAACTATGCTTACTATGTGATAAGGTATTTCATTCCTTCCTATTATATCTAGATTATTATCTAGGTATTTTATAAAATTCCTTCAACATTAAAGCAAGAATTGCAGTAGAAAACATGAAATCAATTCTTCCTATTAATAGTAGGTAAACATTTTCATAAACCACCAAAGACATCGTATCATTCAGCATAAGTAGTACTGGATATTGCAGTACTATATGCTTTAAAAATCATTCTCAGGGCGCAAGTCTGCCTTCAGTATTTGTATCTCAGTCATGGAGTATGCAGTCATGGTGAGTTTTCATTTTACTAAGACTTTGATTTATAAAATTCTCCTCGGATGACCTTACAAAAAATTATTCAGAGAAACAAATATTCCATTTGACAAACTACCACATTCCTAATTGATAAACTCAGAATTCTTGAGCTGAGCCATGAAGTCAGGACAAGGCTTATTGCACGATCACTTCCACTTTGTGCTTTACTTTCCCATCGTTCATCAATTCTTCATTGCAAACACCGTAATTCTACTTGCAGTGTCTAATATAACAAAAAAATCAGCCCCCACACCTCAGATGCTGACACGTCAAGGCATTGTCACACTCTGTTCTCAATGGCCCTAGCATAATATCCAAGATCATTCTTTATACAAGACTAACTTTTGTAGTGATACTACTACTTTGTGCACGCATGAAAGGTGATATTTTTTACAGGGGTCAAGACCCCCAGTTTTCCTAGCACTGGCCACCAGCAGCAGCGTCACTTCCACAGTGGTGAGAGAAGGTGACTGGACCAGTCCAGTGTAACCAGCACTTCAGTGGAAGTCCCAAGTTTTATGATATTGTCCATGAAGTGGATTCAGAGCTTCACAAAGGTACGGAAAAGTATTTCCTTCCTCCCTACCCTTCTGAAATCATTTTGCTGGCATTATTCTCAGAGTCAATTATCCGAGTGGCAATCACTGGACAGCTTGGTGGGAAGCTAAGCACCCACAACCTGGACGGTGCCCAGCGCTCAGGCTGGTGTCATGCCTGTGCCGTTTGCTGCACAGGAAGGTTTCAGCCTTAGGGTATAGCAGTGTTCCAGTACCAAATGTCTCACTTTGCCCAATTACAGCTTTAGAAATTCACAAGGGAAATATCTGGGGATTACTTGGGCCATCACATCTTTCAGGGCACTTCATTTCATATGCTTCAGGACTAGTTTTAAAGATTTTAGACATGTATTAGCAACAGAGGGGAAAAAATTCCAAAACCAAAGTTGAAACTGAATTGGCCTCGACAACACTGAAACAGAAGTACAAATTAAGTACCTATTGATTACGAGATTAAGCAGACATAATTTCTACAAGTCTGTGCCAGAAAGTTATGGAGAACAGGAGGACTCCACAGGACTAAAAACTGAAAACAATGATGAAAGATACGCTACACTGAGACTAGGTCAGCAGCAATACTTTTCGACTTGGCACAAGAAAAATTAACAGAAGTTTCTTAATTGGCTAAACCACATCTGTCTAACATTTTGACAGAATTTACAAAGAAAAGTCTGTTGCTGCCACTGAGGCATGTTAATACAGATCTGATAACTTGCATGATTATAACCCAGTCATTTTTATAAATATTTCTATGAGAACTAACATTTTCGTAAGTCTAAAAATCTAAGATCTTGAATGACATGGCTCTGAGTGAATTATAAGCAAGGGGCTTTACTGATTTCAACAGGATGCTCCAAGTCAACAAAGGATGACAGAATAGTACCCCAGATACATACAGTATCCTTGCAAATGATAAACAACAACAAAAAAAAAAACCACCAAGTTCTTTCTGGACCCCCATTTACCCTTTCAAATGCATATTTACCCAGTGCAATGCAACACCATGTCAGAGCCAGCCAAACTAGCACATTTATACAGCACCATGCAGGGATATTAGCTGAGGTCTCAGAGAGAGTATAACCTCGTTAGAGCAACATTGTGCATGGGCTAATTAGTCCTGTCTCTCAAGCAAGGCTAATTATTCCCAGTACAGCACCATACTGATAGTGCTCTGCGGCTTCTGGGTTCTGGAGCTAGATTATTCAGCATTAGCTCAGGGATCTCTGCCCCACGCTGTATTCAAAATTGTAAACAAAATCATGAGAAATGGCTGTATTATTCTGAGATAGCAGCATGATGCACTGCACTGTCTCGCTTCATCTATCAAGGACATCAAAATGAAGGATTAACGTGTCTGTGCACTGAGATCATCTTTTAAATGGGAAATTCCACCACTCGACCAACAGTTGTGCTAGAGAGAAAAGTTGGACTGAAGGGAAAAAATATCCCAGGATTGGAGTCCAGGGTGTCTACAAGCACCTCACTAGCCATATGCCGCACTTGGTAAACTCTCAGAAACATAAAAAGGTAAATAAAGGCTAGAGAGAAGGTCAAGACTTCTGCTGTCTTTCTTAAAGACCAGCTTTGAGTAAAAGCTAGTGCAAAACAAACGGTTTCGTATTCTGCTGCCAAGGCAGGTCCCAAACTGTTCCAGTGGAGATCAGAGTTCCTGTATCACAATGGAATACTAAGCACAGTTAATTGAGAAACCTTGGGATGCCTCTACCACAAGTTTCAAGGCTTAGGAGAGTTTGCCTTTGTTGTTTCAGATGCAAAAGCTGATAGCAAATCTGTGTCAATGAGAGGCCTTGCAGAGCCTAAACTAGAAAGGACCAGTGAGCTGGGACTGGGGCCAGCTGCCCTGGAAATAAAATTTGAAATAAAAAGGCAAGGTGAGGTCTCTGCCATCACCACAGAACTGAATGCATCTTGTTTCAACACATCTCTAACAAGCAGCCTAACGTACAAGAATGAAGACTTAATAAACTGCGCCAGGATTTGAGCCCTGTGCTGCTGACATACACTTCTGTGATAAGACTGAGTTGCCAAGAGCCTTCTGTTAAGGACAGTGTTTTTGTCCAGTTCCTGTTGTGATGCCAGGTAACAATAAATATAGCTTTCAAAAGAAACTCTAATAGGAAACGTGAAATAGCAGAAATGTGAGCTAACATTTTAAGCCATTACCATACTGTATCCACTGTCTTTTCTAACTAGCAGAGGCTACTAGTATAAAGATATGAAAGTACAAATACTAGCTTCTATTGCAAATGAAAAAAAAAAAAAGGAAAAAAAAAAACAGAGCTGTGACGACAGTTTATTCCCTAGAATTCCAATAGAATTAAACAATGAGTTTTGATGAGGGGAGCACAGAGACAAGGCAGAAAGACATCATCAATTTAAAGTCAATTTACCTTCGTGGTTACTAGGCTGTAAATTAACACCTCTTCTGTAGTAGCATAAGCAAAGAGTTCTTTCGGTGTTTTACTTAACACTTACCATGTACAGAAGATATGGGTCCAAAATTTGAAATCCTGGGCAACGTGGTAATAAAATAAATCACAAGAATATAGGGATTAATCTGGTCCCACTCCTTGCTGCTCAACCTGTCCATTGCAAGCCTTTTATTTTTTTAAACCATGAGTGGAAGAACATTCAGAGCATTGTCCACATCTTCTCTCATTGCACAGTTTAGAACCCCTACCCAACACCCAAAATACAGCATTTTAACCCCAGTAGAAGAGTGGCAAGTGCCATAAAGTCCACTAGGTATTGGACTAATACAAATTTACAGACATAGGCATAAAGGTCATAAAGAGCATTAAACCTTAGACATTAGGAAATACTGATCTAGGGAACAGAAAGAGGAGAAATTTTGTTCAAAACTAATCAATTCATCAAGAAAATTTTTAAATCCCAGTCTGTAGAAAAGAGAAATACTGATAGCAACTGAGCATTTAACCTTTAACATACATATACGTTTTCCACAATATTGGTATCTATTCTGTACAAGCTGACAAAATTAAAAGTTTTAGTAACACAAAACTTATCCCATCCACCCTCTGCACTTGTATGGAGCAGTTAAATGCTACTGCCTGATTGTTTCTGATAAAAAGATATAGTATATCTTGCTAAAGCTAGTGATGTGCCAAGTACTCAGTGATGAAGTGACAAATAGCCGTCTTGATTCCTGACAAAATACTCCCTCTGCTGTACAATATACACTGTTACATAAAGCCCAATGCACATATATACATATTTAAACTATGAAAAGGTCATGCTTTTCATAAGCCAGACAATTCACTCTTTCAGATTTTTTTCTGAATGACCTTGCTGAAAATAGAAATTTCATTATCCACCACATATAAAATTATTTGTGACTTACTTCAAACAAACAGGATGAATACACAAAGGTATAAACCTATATAGGTGCCCAGGCCTCAAAGGCTATAACATTCCTAAATTATTTAGTTCAATTTACAGTGAATGTTATAAAATAAAGGCTCAAATTCCCAGTTAAGACATAGATATGTCAAAATACAAGTATCTAAAAAGTAATACAGAATGAATGAATTCAGCCATAGTTCTGTTTTGTTTGTGTTTTACTGCTTCTATTATATACCCGTTCAAAATTGCTCTGTCTCTATAATTTCATCATGCCTTTATAGTAAACAGTAAGGTGGTTAACAAGGCTGAAAATGTTAACATTTCTGATGGGCTGGAAAAATATTTCCAGATAAATTTTCCATTTAGAAATTGTGCAATCCAAAGGACATAAAGAGACCTGGAAAACCAAAGGCACTCAGGAGGTCACATATGGAACAAACTGAAATGGTTGTGCTGAGTACAACAGAAAGAAGACCTGTCCATCCCATGCAAAACCAGACCAACCTGCAGTATGTGAACTCCTGAAGTTCTGGAATGGTATCCATGTGCCGCCCAAGTGGCATGTGTTGCAGAGTGTCTTTTCCAAAGAACATGGAATGACATCTCCAAGTTTATATCATAAATCTGTTTTAATATTTAGTGTGCCTAACCTCTCCCTCTCCACCAGAAAGCTGAACTCTTCTCCCAGGAGAGCCCAAAGTACATGCACAGCCACAGAGTAAAACACTACTGTCCATAAATAGAGGTATATTTTTCAGCTTTTAAAATGGAGTATGTTCATAGACACAGAATAAAACTGTATTATCCATACACAGAGGTATGATTTTTCAGCTTTTAAAAAAGTTAAGATTGGTTTTTAAGGATGGACATTGGGTTTTTTGCATTCAGATAGTTCACTAATACACTTCAATTTACACTAGTAGTCCCTGACGCAAACACTTTCTCTCTGCCCCAGGTGCTCCCACTCATACAACTTCAACTCATAGAAATCTGCTTAAGAAAACAGTAATTGAGGAATAAAATCATCTGCATTTCATGCTTTCATGATATATGTTTTGGGTTTATTCCACGGAGGTGTTAAGAAATTCAAGTTCTAATTCAAGGCATATTGTCATTATGTACTAAATTTCATTAAAAATTCAAATTTTATCTAGCTGTCATAAAGTGCATTTATAGAAATTAGCCATTCCAGGGCAGAAAGATGAAAATACTGTAACAGCAATAATGCTGGCTTATCTGGAAATACAAAACCAAAGAGAATTTCTTCCAAGAAATTCCATTAAAATTATTCTTTTTTAAGTAAAAGCTAAAGATTAATTACTTCTAACTGTATTAAGCAGTAAAAAGGGTGGGTTTTTTCAATTAACATTAATAGTTAATATAACTCCTTTTTATTTCAGAAACATGCCAAGAAGATATAATTATCCAAAGAGCAGTATTCAGAAGAAATTCCCTTTGCATTTTTCTCAAAGGAAGCACAATAAACATCGTTTGCTTTCTAACAACTACCAATTGCAGCTAGCTACTGTGTATGCTAAATTGCATACAGGGGAAAAAAAAATGTCCATATTGCTCATATCACACCTTTGAGCACATGTGCCATAAGGATATACACCAGGAAGGACAACAACTCCATTCAAAACAGGGAGCAGGTCATGATTGATTACAGTCCCAGCATCCCTCTATAGTCTGCGTTTAAGCAAAACTTGCCAAGATCAACCCTTTGCAGTATATCAATACTGCCACAGGATGGCAGAAGGAACACCTGATAATTTCACTGGCTTTGCAAATTCCCAAGATGCTGGTGAAAGCCTATAACCAGCTGAATTCTCCGCTGCCTGCATTCTGTTGCATCTGCAGAACAAGCGCCAATTACATGCAGGGTCTCACTGGCAGAAGCTTACACAACATTGTGAAAAGCCTTAAACACTATCGAAATTATAAGTAGAGTTCCTCATTTCCACATTATAATCACTTAAGAGCTACCAAAAAAAGTTGTAGTTTATGTCTTATTGGAAAAAAAAAAGAATCAGTTAAATTTTTATACTGTATTATCAGTCAGTTTGCGGCAGGTGGGACATCCCTTTGTGCCAGTCTTACAGCAAAAGTACAGTGTGATGCACTTCCAAACATGCAGTCATAGAATAGTTTGGGTTGGAAGGAGCCTTTAAAGGTCATCCAGTCCAACTCCGCTCCAATGAGCAGGAACATCTCCAACTAAATCAGGTTGCTCAGAGCCTCATCCAACCTGACCTGGAATGTTTCCAGGGATGGGGCATCTCTCACCTCTCTGGGCAACCTGGCCCAGTGTTTCACCACCCTCAGCATAAAAAAATTCTTCCTTATCTCTAGTCTAAATCTTCCCTCTTTTAGTCTAAAGTCATTACCCCTTGTCCTGTTGCAACAGACCCTGCTAAAAAGTTTGGCCCCATCTTTCTTGTAGGCCCCCTTTAAGTACTGAAAGTCTGCTATAGGTTCTCCCTGAAGCCTTCTCTTCTCCAGGCTGAACAACCCCAACTCTCTCAGTCTGTTTTCATAGGTGAGGTGCTCCAGCCCTATGACCATCTTTGTGGCCCTCTTCTGGATCCACTCCAACAGGTCCATGTCCTTCGTATGCTGGGGGCTCCAGAGCTGGATGCAGTACTCCAGGTGGGGTCTCACCAGAGCGTAGAGGGGCAGAATAACCTCCCTCGACCTGCTGGCCATGCTTCTTTTGATGTGACCCAGAACGCAGTTGGCCTTCTTGGCTGCAAGGGCAGCAAGTCCTTCTCAGCAGGACTACCTTCAATTCCTTCATCCCTCAGCCTGTATTGATATCGCGGGTTGCCCCAATCACAGACGGAAAGCTGTCAGACAAATCTTGACGCCTTCTGTTCAAGGAACATGTCGTCTGTACACAACGCAAAGGAAAAGCAGGATATAACTGAGAATGAACCAGCAGGGCACTGGCATCAAAGAGCTGCCCTCAGGCAGAAAGTCATCTCAGGAGTTATTTTATTTTCTTTTTCTTTTCAAGCTGTTTACTACTACTAACAGGTATTCAAGAGATGCAGAGTAACTTGGAGACAGTCACTTGATAAATAATTGGACTAAGGCAACATGCACCCTAAAAGAAGAGCTTGGTTATATGGGACATTGGCCTTCTTTGGTTCCATAGCCTTGTGTATGGATGTTACTCCTACAGTCACAGGATCAGCAAGAGAATGAGCAGAAATGGATAAATACCCAGGTCTTTAATTATAGCACATCTTCTGCTTACAGCCCTGTGATGGGGAGACTTCAGGATGCTGGAAGCTTGTGTCTCTATCCCTATCCTTTTGCTCCTGCCAGAGTAACTGGATGTTCCACATGGAAACTTCTGAACTTCTGAAGTTCAGAAATAGTAACCACATCTTTGTTTCTTTCACCAAAGATTACTGGATCATACTTAAATCTTTTTGGTGTAGCAAGCTGAGGAGAGAAAGTCTTAATCACAGACCCTGTAGGAGATTTTAGACATTTTTTTTTCCGCATAGGAAAGCAATATTACAGGATATCATCTCAATGCCTTTGATTCTCACTGAAATCATGAAGTCTACTCTTTTTATTAGGCCAGGTAATTTTAGCATGTCTGTTGAAACAACAGTTGAGAGACACCTCTCTTTCCTGCTGCATCAAGAGCCTGAATTAGGTTTCTACATTTTTCCCTTGTTCTCTACATACGAAATTGAAGACTTTTCACATTAAAATCGCTGTCTCTCTTTCCTACTGAAAGAAAAAAGATGAAGAATAACTGATATTGCAGACAAGATTTTGTTTTGGCTGAGAAAAAAAACCAAACGCTACTCACTGAAAGAAGGAACTTGTATTAGAATAATGATTCAAAGAAAGAATAGTTTTTTTCCTAGGTTTTGGACAAGGTTGAGGATTAGGCAAGTTCAGTCAGTTGAACAATTCTTGTGTTTTAGCTAATCGAAAGAACTGAAAGTGCTGTTTCTACTACTGAACTTGAGAAAAATGTTAACCATACCCTGCTTTCCCAGTCCTTTCTGCAGTATTTGTAATGTAACATATTTCCAGTCATTTCATGACAGACTTACTAGATATGTTCAGCTGGTAATAAGAATCTTTTTCCTAGCAGAAAATCCATTTCTGGATTTATCCAAACGGAATTAATGGAAGCCAGTAGCCTCTAGAGAGGTTTTTATTTTTCCAGACTACCACTCATTTCCTCTTGTTTCTTCCTTGGAAAGCACCACGCACGGCTCTCTCCTTTAATAAGGCACTGGCTTAACCAATTTGAAGCAGCCCAAACAGTAGTCTTAAATTAATTACAATGTCATACATCCCTTCCCCTGACATCTGAAGATGACACTTTGTGGCAGCCTCTCCTTTAGCATTGTCTTTAAGAGTGATACATGATTGCAATTTTCTTCCATCTGCTAGGACTGCCAGCATAACAGCAAGCCTGGGGACTTTCTGTTGTTTCTGGTACTTTTGATGATAACGGATTTGCACCTTTAATGCATACAGCAATATTTGACAGTGTACTAGGAAAGTACCAGATTTCAACCTGTTTTATGTTTGTATCTACAGTTGCATCTTCATTCTATGGAGAACCATTGACAATCTATTGATTTTTCAGCATTACGCGCCCTAATTTTCTTATCCAAACTAGACTTGAAAGTTGCAACGGTTGGATAAACGAATGCATCCTGGATTTCAGCTGGAACTTTGGGATCAAAGGCAGACCTGTGATGATGGAGTCACTTCTAGAACACAAATCACACAGGATGTTCAATCTTCTATTTTTTTGTTTTTGTTAATAAATGATTTTACTTGGCTTTCTCAAAAAAGTCTGTTTTGCTTCGCTGGATTATGGATGTACACAAATTGGCACTGTGAACTGTTTTCTCCTTCTTTCCTTCAGTGAACCTTAGCAACTGCACAGATTACCCTAAAAGCAACTGTAGAGTCGATATACTAGCCATAGAAACAGCATCTTTTCTAATGGCTTCTTAGTTATGTTTTATTCATAATTCAGTGATCGGTTTAAATTTGCATTCTAGCAGTCTCACGTGCTTCCTAATGGTTTCACAATTGAAATGCCTTCCTTTTCTGTTACCTGCTGTTGATTGCTTTGAACGGGTTTAATTTATTTAATGATTGAGAATACAGACCATAATACTAAATATGTTTTCATGTTCATCCCAGTGTAAATTTGTGCTAAAAATAAACACAAAAGGCTTTACATAATAAGCAAAGCATCATAAGAATGCATCATCCACTGGAGCAGCTATGTTAAAATTATAACTCTATCGTGAGCATGGATGAATCAAGAACAATTGCAACACCTCTTCACTGAGTGTATATAGTTTCTTTTTTTCTCATACATGAATCAAAAATAATTCAGAGTGATTACATCTTGACGGATGGGGAAAATATCACTTTGAAGTGAATTTCCAAATATCATTTTGAATTTCATTTCAGAAAGATAGGCAGTAGATATTTCAGCAAAGTTCTGCTTAACTCACTCTGTAAAGAGATTGGGAAAAAAATATTACTATTATGAAGAAGCACAATGCCAATCAATTCTGAGGTCTGCAAAAACAAAATCTTCCTGTTCACATCATCTTTCAAAAGTCCAGCTCCAGCTTTCATTTTTGTATATATGAGACACTGAAAAGTCTCCTAAACATTTTCCCTGATGTTAAGTTTGTTCTGAATGTAACTCACTTCATGCTATAAATTAAAGATTGCTTGTCACCTTTACCATTAAATGGCAGAAGATACAAATCTATTGCATTCTTACATTTGGGGACTCATTATGGGTCCACTCTGGCCCCCAAAGCTCTGAAGGACCCTAACTTGATCATACTAGCAAACATGACATAACCTTTACATTTGCTCATTCAACTTTTCACACAAGATGCTGCAGAAGACAAAATTAGCCTAAAACCAGAAGCACGTGTAAAACAATAAAATAGAACAAAACAGAAGAACCTTACTGAAATTTGAATCTGCCTTTGAATATTTACTTTTAAACATTTTTAAAGTCAATTTCACCAAGTGAGTTGGAAGACATAGCCCAAAAATGCATTCTTTAATATCAAATCCTGCATATCTCACTCTTAACTTAAATTCAAGTAAAAACTTTTCAAGAAAAATGTTGCTATTAATCTCATGTAAAATGTACAAGAAAAGGATCCTTTGGTGTCAAATCCAACAGTCTGCTGCAAAGCTCCTCATATCAGTGGTCTTCTCAATGCTGAACAACGGGTTCCGGAGTAAACATCCTTCCAGGATTATTTAGGATGACTTTTTAAAGACAAAAGAGCGACTGTATGTGAGTATACGTATCTACATGTTAGGGTAAACAGCAGCATTTATCCACACTTTGTTCACAATTTAAAAGCCATTTTCATAACTACAGTGGCAAGTGAGAAAGAGAATGATAATGAGAATTTTGACTTCAGAACACAAGATGGCAGCCTCCAAAAGGGAATAGGAAGTTGTCCCAAATCACTTCCAACAGTTATGAACCTTTTCATGGTGATTTTAGGTCTTGGACTGCAGGAGTGCAAACTTTACCATCCTTTACACAGGATTAATCACAGAAATCATGAATAAAAGCCAAAAAGTAAGTATTAAGCTAAGATGTATTTCACTAAGAGAAAAGCATATTAAAAGTAGCTTATGGGAAATCTTTTGCATATTTCCATCAATGACTTCTCAACGGGTTTTACTTCCAAAGGCAAAAATGCAGATTACTATTCTACAACTAAAATTTACAAGTAAAACTTACTAATACATATATATAAGATCATCCAAGAACTATTTACATCTTTACCATGCAAAAATTAATTAAATAAATGCTTCTTCCCATAAACAGACACATTTTATACATGCACGGCTACATTGCAATTTACAAGGGAGCAGCTAAGTGCAAGATTTCAGTTACAAGTCTAGATCATACTGATGCCCATTAAACTTCACCAATGTTGCTGGTTACCTGAGACTATGCTGAGTACACTATGCACTATGCAAAGGAAAGGCCTAGCACAGTTTACTTTCCTCCTTAAACAATATGCAAACTGTTTGCATACAAATAAAAGCATAACTCCATGGGTGGGCTTCATCTTCTGTATCTCTACCTACAGAAGTCAGACAAGCTCTTCCAGACTCTCATGTAGCAAAGAAAAAGATTGAGCTACAGATCTCATAAGGAAACTTTAGAGATAGAGAACCTAAAAAGTTATTTTTTGACATTGGTTTAACCTCCATCCAGCTTATTTACATAGTAATGACTCAATCATAGGTCATATACGTGATCCCACAACATAATACAAGTAACTGCTCCATTCAATGTAGTTCCATTTGCATTCACATCAGAGTAATGATAATAACTTAACTATGTCTTAATAAGTCATAATATCTTTAAAATATATGTATGACTAAGTAAAACCAAATTATATTCAAAGAGCCCCTCAGTTGTTTTTCATCTTTTTAAGCAAAATATAATCCAAAAGTAACAAACCAATACACCACAAAATTTATTACCCTAACGGCTAGTTGATAAAAAATAGACACTTTCCACATCACAGACAAGTTGTACTTTCCCTTTCTTTTGTAATCACAGCTTTTACTCTTCTTTCCAGATGCAAAGTCCTTTCCTTCAACATTACTCACTAAACTCCTTGTCTGAAGGCACCTATTGCCATCCACTGCCTGGAGGAGAAATCCAGAGCTGTTTAGATGATATACTTAAACCTCCAAGTTGCTAAAACTAGGCAAAATTAATCCATATTCAAAAAAGGAGAATACAAACATGGGTGACAATAGTGAATAAAAACATCAGGGACTAGAAATTTAGATTTACAGTACTTACTTGGGACACCAGGTCAAAATCGGACAAGGAAGACACTGCAACAACAGCAGGCATCCTACAAGAACCATGTTATCTGGAAGGTTTCCGTACCAACCAAATACTTCCCCACAAGCCATACGATACCACAAAATGACTTGCAATATAGAAGACCAAAGTGACAAAAAACTTTCATGTCTCAAAGTTTAAAGACAATTTAAAGCTGGAGGCTGGCATACAAGACGAGCGTGTAGGCAGGCAAAATCCTTTGCAAGAGCAAGGCCTGAAGGATGCTGCAATGAGAATCGTAACTAATATAACAGATGGTAGAGCACAGCATACCCTTGTATTCTGGCACATTTCAGATACTGCCTATCATTTGGTTGCACCTGTGTCTTTCTCTACTCAAAGATTAAAGTCCTGGGAAGCTGAACATATTTTGCTTCCATTTTTTGTCCCTTCCACACAGTTTCTCTGGCTCTCAATTCTCTGAGGTCTCCACCCAGGCAAGCTGGCATCTCAGTAAAAGTGGCACGTACATTCAGACCTCATGAGATCAGACAGCCCATCACCCACCTCCAGTCAGGAGAAAAAAACCCTAAACCATTCCTATAGGCCGTATCTCCCTAGGAATCTATTTTCATACTCATTGTCTGTAGGGTTTGGACACTTTTCCTTGTGCTGTCTCTGGATATCCACATAACGTAGCTTGAACTACAAGGTGTTCTCGGTACAGGGAGATCTATTTTCTTCCCTCTCAGGCTATTCCTTTTCAGAACACAGATTCTTTCATTGGTCTTTCCCCACATCATTCCTACATCACTCCAAATGGACCCCTTCCAGCACCAAAACTGGGCCCTTCTCCAGAACAAGCCTCGCAAAAGTGCTGATCAGGGTAAAAGTATTATCTCCCATACATTTGACATAACATTCCTCCTTAAACATGCCAGTAGGACGCTTGATTTTTGTGTGCTATGATGATGGGACCAACTCAAGCACAGCTTGCAATGCACTTTATATCGCAGAGCATTTTTTGCTCCTTAGCTAGCCTTCCACATGTGGTACACTACAAATAAGAGCAGTACTTTGCACTTTACTGGATTTCACTGCCTTTATTTCAAGCCATTTCTCCAATTTTTTTCTAAGTCATTATGGGTTTCAAGCCTGTCCTTGAACATGTTGACAGGCCCTCCTGGCTTGTATATCACCAGCAGATTTCATACGCACACTCTCAGCTGTATCATCTAAATCATTATGAAAATGCTGAAAAGCGCCAGAGAAGCATCTCCAAACAAGCAAATGCAGCTGGTCAGTAACTGCCCCTGTCGAGGCATTTACTGGAGTCGCAGGGTGAAAGGACTCAGTGCAGGCAAAACCAGACAATCCTGCTGCCCGCGGGGTCTCCACCAGTATCAGGTCCCATCTTGGAGCGGGCTTAGCTCTGTTAGTGATGCAACTTTCATATGGATAGGATCTGTACAACCTGCCTGTGAAAATCTAATTGTCAAAAAACTCCTTAAAGTCATGATTTAACCATGTTTGCTGTGTATGCTTAGCCCTGTGGCTTGTTACCCTGTCAAAGCATGAAATCAAGTCATGTGAAATCCGTTGTCTGTTTTTTACTTGTCACTTTTTCTTTTTTATCTGGTAGAGACTTACAAACAGGCAAGTGAAGTACACATACTCCAGCCTTTTCCCAGAAATCTAAGTTCAGCTGAGAATGCATCCTCTCCTTGTCTTGCATCCTCCTTTTTTCCATTAGCTCCATGTTACCTTTTGTTTTTCCCGGAACACCAGATCCTCTCTATGACTTCTCTAAGATTGCTTCATTCTATTTCCAGTTCCTTTGCAGTGAAATGTATTTAATCCTTTCTTAGAGTAGCAATCGCAAATCATCTCACTTCAACAGTTACTGACTTTTGCTTCTCTCCTGTTCCAGCAGAGTTGTCACTCCTCCGCTGCTTTTTTAAACTACGTAGAGCTAATCTTTTTTGCAGACATAGTACTGAAGGATGGAGAACAAAACACAAAACACTTTCATCTTCCCAGTAATCTTCCGTTGTTATCTTTCCATTGGGTAGCAAGACAACTTTGTCATTAGTCCATGCAGGAATGGATGGACTAAGAAAAGAAAGTAAATATTCTAATTTCACTTCAATTTTCTCAGATCATTCATACTTTTATTGCATTGGAAGGTGGGTTTTTTTGTTTGTTTTGTTTTTATTCCTAATGAGGAATGAAGAAGTTAGAAAAAAATTAAATAAAAGAGCTCTGGATGATCTACCAGAATCACAGGTCCCTGCTACTGCAGTGTCTGCACAGGCTGCTCACAAAAGAAGATAAAGGTTAAAGTGAGGCTGTAAGAGAGGTTAAAGATAAAGGCTGTTCGTGTACAAACCTGCAGAAAAAAAAAAAAGGCAGGCAGAATCAGAAGCTGAAGACAGCGTTGCAGAAAGCAGTGCAGCTCTGATTGCAGGCACCAATCAATAATCCTGAGAAGGAAGACTACTGCTGAAAAATATATCACTAACAACAACAAAAACCCCAGGAACTGAAGAATGTAGCAGTGACCATCAATAACAACTTGGTTTTGAGAGCACCTCCGCAGATGAATGGATAGATGGGACTGCACTGGTTTAGGGGAGATTGTCAGCATTATCATCATTAATGCATCATTTAAAAAAGTACCCAAACACACAAACTAGATTTCATCTTTTCTGCCTTCCTTTTCTACAAAGTGGCCTTAAATCAATTTACGTATTTCAGAGTTTGGTAAGCATTTCAGCAATGGAAGATGGTGTTAGTATAGCACTACCAGCTTCATTGCTTTTCTCTCTAGGAAAATCCTTAGATTTCATACTAGGAAACACATTTCAGACAAAACCTGAGTTTGGGCAGGGTTTCCATTTGAAATTTCATGTCAAACAATCTTTGGCATGAAGACTTACAAAAAAGGAAGGAGGAAGGTATATTTACAATAGTGTCTTATTTCGCGAGTCATGTTTTTGCAGCAAATCTCTGCCTCGCACTCACTGAACGCAGTTTGATTTCTATAGCGGAGGACACACGTTCACACTTTTGAAGGAAATGAGCACTAGTGGTGTTCAAGTCCCTGGACCAGAGGTCTTCCAAGGGAAAGTACCTCCTGAAATCTGTGCCAGCCTGGATGTCAGGTTTGCAAATCAAGTGTTTTGCTTGGTAGGTCTGCTCCAATTGCACCACATTATGTGCGAACATAAACACCGCCAGAATCTAGCTGAGAAACATTTTGCCTTCCTTCAAAATCTATAATCACATTTACACAGTCTCTTTCTCTCTCCTTTACAAGAAAACATTCTGTCATACCAAATGTTCCCACACTATTGGTATTTACTCGTTCTGTGAGTTTCGTTCCCTCAGGAATGGTAAAGTTGCTTGCTAATTAGGGTCTCCTCATACCAGATGCTTTTCTCCTTTGATTTGATCATATTTTATGTCTCCCTCTTGTGGGAGAAAGACTGAGATATACAAAAGAGTGCAAGATACTATTTGAACCCAATAACCACTTTTCACAATGTATGATTTGAGGCATATGCAATACATGCATACATGACTGCAGAGAACTATAAACTCAGCGTTATAGTAGGTTTTCTGTTTGTTTACGCTTCACCAAAGGAACCAACTGGCAGTACGGCCACTAAAATGTAACATACCCAGCACTGCTTCACACCGGGCGCCCCAGGCTTACAGTCAAGGAACAGGTAGGATACATGGAGGAACAACCCAGCACGACTGTTCCGAACACGCTGTTTCCACAACAGTCACTCCAGTCCGCACAGGCATATCCTCAGGGGTAGCGGCAAAGACCAGATGGCTTTCCATTCGCATTTTCTACTGTTCTTGTAACAAGGCTATCCTCACAAAGATTTCATGTAGAGTAACAAATGCACCGATTTTCCCGAATAAACTCCCAAAGAAGCAAATTTTAACATCCCTGCTAAACCCAGCCCTACTTCAGATATTTAAGGCTTTGTTCTTTGCTAAGAAACAGGGAGAAAGAGGTGAAAGTGAGAATAACAAGGTATTCAAGAGATGCTAAGAGATTTCCTTCCATCAGTGCGAACAACAGGGATGTACTTACTTTTGACCTACTTTTGTCAGAAAATAAGAATGAAATTCTGTCACGTAATTTAGTGTACAGAGATGAGGTGCTGGAACAAACACACAGAATAAGAAGCAATAAGCCATCAGCCCGGGCACATTATCATCAGAACCAGGGTTCAAAAAGCGAATGATGCTTGAGGTCTCACAGCCAAGCATGACAGGCACAGGGGTAAAAGAGACAACAGGTGAAATTTTGAATTCCTTGAAATCAGCAGGATTTATGCATTGATTTGATTCAAGGTGCTGTGTTCCTGCACATCCACAGAGTAATTCACATGGACAAAAATGTATTGTTTGCTATTTTATGACAGATCACCAACTCAACTTAGTATGGGAGACTTTTAAATACTTTGTATTATAAAGCTTCTGTGCTAGTATTCAAAAAATTATTTTTCAAGTAAATTGAGGTCAAACCCACAAGAACCATAAAATATAGTATGTGTTAAATCCTGAATATCATAGCACCTCTTATGTGATATATATGCCCTGTAAAGTGAATTACAAATATTTGCAGAAATTACACATCTGCTCTAAAAACGTCAAATCTTGCTGACACCAGGAAAAACACAGGAAGAGTTATGGGAGCAGTATACTATAGATGAAAATTCTCCAATGAGTACATTTTGATTAATGTTGCTGCATTCACTAACGAATGACAGGCAAGGTCACAAGTAATTTCAGTAGTTCTCCATACTACAACCTCCATGGCTGTATAAAGAAAGCCTATATTTTACAAGACCACTTCCCTGAGATGAACTAAAATACTTTCCAAACAGTAATAATATACATAAAGCGGTGAAATTCACATCAGCTATTCAGATATATAAAGTTATAAAAGAATTATACCTCATATTTTCTTATGAAAGATCAAGCTATCTTAATAGTCTTAGTTATCATATTTTCTCTCTATAGTACAGTGTCTTATTTGTAAAACCTTAAAAGCTAAAAGGTCATCTACAACTTGAACCCAATGAAGCAAAAGGGTCTGAGGAGACAGACTACCTGGCAAAGCTGGAACATTATGCAACTTTGCCTATGGAGACAAGCTTAATTAAGCATCTGCAAAAATGCTCCACTACTTATTTGAGAACTAAGTTATAAAACACCAGAAACCCAAATGTTACCTATACCTACCTGCCATTCAGACACTCCCTATTTATATAAGGCTTAACTCAGGATATTAGGTAAGATGAGCAGTGAGGAGTTAGTAGTTTTATCTGCATTTCACAAGGTTTTTAAAACAGCATAAGGGAATAACAGTTTCTTACTATAGCCTTACCACGTCAAGCCAAAACAGCATGGTTACACATTTGAACTCCCTACATATTCTTCACTGTCCCACTGAAATTCACCTCAAATCATTACCAGTTGAGAGTGAAGTCTCTCTCACAATCTACCACAGTGACTTCAACCCAACCCAGCTCATTTGTAAAGGATGTTATTACTAACTAAAGAAGAGCTCTTCCTCCAAACTCCCCTCTCCCAGCATGGAACACACAATGAATAAGTAATCTCTTCAGCCAACAATTTTATTTAACATTATTCTAAGCTGCTTAAGAATGCCAGAAGTTAGTTACTTTTCAAACATAATCAATGCCATCTGATTTTATTGGGGTTTATATCAGCTGCAAATCCTGCTTTTAATCTCAACCACTCCTATTTGCATAGCTAAATAGAAACAGACTGCTACAGGGGAGGGAAGGAGGAAATAATGCACTTTATGCATTTAATACCTGGCCATCTGGTACCTCAGAAATGTGTTCAACTTCAAAACAGCAAGAAAATAAAATGAAGGAGCCAAAAGAAGCTTTGCTACAGAAAAACTGCATTTATTCTATTCAAACAGGGCAACTGGCATCTGATGCAGAGGATATACACGTAAATCCAAATGCTAATACACAGTTCTTATATGAATAGGAATGCCAGAGGTAAGCAGTATCAATGGAAACTAGAATAAAGTCTCTGTCCTTGACACCCTAATTTAAATGATTTTTTTCTAATTTTCTCTTCTGTATATCACTGAAAGAGCAGGAAGAAAACTGAATACTTAAGGCATTTCCCTTCACACAGAGAAGGAAAAACAAGAAATGCAGTAATGTTTAGCAGCTTCAGCATCCTCAATATTTGCTAGATGGCTTGGGAAAAACATATAGGTAATAGGTGGAATTTCTCATTAGCACACTACGCGACTGCAGTACTGAAGAGAGAGGGAGTCATTCTACTTTGAAGAAAGACCTTAAGGCAGGTACAGATAAATGGGTTATTCTGTAGAGAAAGGCGGTGATCCCACTGCAGGAAAAAAAATCACATTGGAGAAGGCCTATTACTGCTTCCAGGAAACTTTTGAGCTTCTCTTAATCCCTCTCTTTTTGCCACCTGAACAACACATGGGAAAAAAAAGCACTGAGATGTGTTTTCTGTGAAGCCACAGGATCTTGTGGCAGAAATCTGTCTAAAAGAGCGTATTATTTAAGGACAAGCTTTCCATCACTGCTATATGGTAAATGCAAATTGCCCTACTAATAAAAAAATCTGTGTGCACAAAACTGATTTGCCCAGTGCTGATAGCCTTGCTGAAGTATGCAACTTTGGGGCACAAAAAGAAAAAAAAAAAAAAAAAAAAAATACATATACAAGTAGAAGGTCATACAATTTCTGGAAAAACAAATCTTCCCTAAAGATCATTATGTTTAGACAGCAGTTTACGTTTCTAATATGTTTTATCAACTACACCAAAAAAAGACAAGAATACTAAATACAAAGTAGAAGATGAAAACTACCAAACGCTCGCTGGAAGCAGAATGCAGAAGGACGCTGGGCTGTTTATTTACATAAAAGCATGTGAAAGCAATAGAGGAAGACCCTCAGCAGCTCATTCTGGCAGAAAAGAAGGGCTTTTCAAGACCTGTCAAAGGAACTACAGGTGCAAAAGATGGTGAAATGGCAACAGTCATTAATTCTTCGTAAGAGAAGAAGAATGAAGTGAAGACGGGACTCTGGAAAGACCAATTTCACTGTGCCTAGAGATCTGGTAGGTAGATAAATTGCAAGTTTCCTCGAAATAAATCACTTTGGAAGTCAAATTAGTAGGTAGGAATATAAAAATAGCAAGAGCACAGTGGGGAAAAAAGTCCAAAAGATCAGAGTATAGCACATCACGTAAAGGAACAGGTAAAAAGAACATGCTCTGGAGACACAGAAGTAGTATGAAAAAAGTCAGAAAATAGATGGTTCAATCCTCCACAGCTTCTCTGTCTATGGTTGGCAGATCACCTGCAGTCCCTCAGAAAATGGTTCATATACAATAGTAGAGAACAGTGACAAAAAAAGAACCACATACACTTTGAAAATATTTGTAAAATTTTCTCCAGGTTTTAGCAGAAAAGAATAGAGGAAAAAAAAAAGATAGTAAAATCTTGCAGTTCGTTCACAAATAAAGGCCATTGTAGTTACATTGTATGAAAGATACGTGCATTGTATCCAACGCATGCATTTTTCTGTTGGTTATTTTCCCCACAAAAGTAAGTACAATGAAAAATAACAACTGCATATTACTCAGAAGAATTATCGATAGATGACCATAAGAAAAATATTTAAATTACTTTGGTTTCATTTTTCATTAGAAAGAGAACTGTGGATCAGGCAATTAATCACAACACACAGGAAAAAGAAGAAAATGGAAGGTAGAATGAGGCAGGTGAGCATTTGACCAAATTCTACATTTTTAAATCACAGACCTGACAAAACTCATTCTTAGAAAGCACACTAGAGGAAATTTAGAACACTTACTACTTATTTAAGAGGGCTCACAGGAGAGAAGAGTGGCTCAAGAAGGTTGGAAAAAGTAAACCAAAATACCTATCTTCAGAATGAGAGAAAATTAAAGAGTTTGGGAAAATGTGGACTACTCGGTTTAAAATGAAGTCCCAGAAAAAAACAGAGCAAATAAAAAGCACCGAGAAGATTGGACAGATTACATAAGTATTGTCAACATGGATTTTTAAAGAACAGACTGCTGAATCAAGTTGATTTTCTCCATGACACAATAAAAACCCTTGTGTGAAGGGAAAAGTCCGTAGATGTCTTACATTCACCTTAGCAGGGCTCTTGGTACTGTCTCATGTGACATTTTCATTAGTAAGTCTAAATGAAACCTCGTTAAATTGGGTAAAACTGTTTTGAAAACCATATGTAGACCTATCAATGGATAACCGTCAAAACAGGATGTCAGAAAAGGATGTATCAAGTAGGATTTCGCAGAGGGTCTTTCCTGGTCTAGTAGTATTTATTCAGTAATTTCATTAATCATTTAGATGATGGAATGGAGTGAATGCTTATTAAATGCGACATTTGACTGCACACAACACAGGGCCTGCAGCTTCTTTCAAGCCCCTAGAGAACAAAATTAAAATCAAAATAATCTTGACAAATTGGAAAATGGCATAAAAAAAGGACATAATTCAGCAGGGAGAAATGTGAGATACTATACCAATACCCAGGTAGAAATAACAGCTGTACAGCACAAGACATAGAATGGTTGGCTTGGATGACAGTTCCTAATGAGAAATTTTGGGACTATAATGGGTTATCTATAGGAATCAGCATTATCATACCCTTACAGCACATGAGCTTTTAGTAAAATAATATATACCATTTCTAATGCTCCATAGAGTCTAAATGCATAGTCTAAATGTTCAAAAGAAGAAAGTAGATGGAGTGAGATGGTTGAGCTTTCTCTTCCACTGGTCCAAGCATCAAATTCCTGAAGCGCCTCAGGCACATGTTATTAGACTTACAGAAGATATTACACAGAAGATATTTTCTTCAGGAATAATGGAGGACTTAGACCAGCTTTTCTCATCTGGGAATCCTCTTCAAAGGGAACAACTATATTCTTTCTAAGAATTCTTTCTTCTTTTCTTGAAGCTGGCCACACCACTAGGTCAAATAAGCGAAGACAGAAACTTCAATTTCATTTGGAATTATGACGTAGAAAAATACTTTTAGAGCAAGGTAAGGAATTTAAATAACTTAGTAGGCTTTGGAATATGTTTACAGAGAAGTGCCTATGAAATTGGGTGACTTTAATAAATTTTGCATCAAAATCAGACCTTGTCTTTAGTGAAAAGATAATAGGTATTATAATACTAAAGTCATACAGTTCTGAATTCTCTTACCACAAAACCATCATTTAAAAAAATTAGTCTATATTTGGAGAAACAAAGAAGTTGCATAAGGGAATGCTGGTGCACTCTATTGTTTCAAGATTCTTAGAAGAAAAGTGTCCTCTGATCCCTGTGTCATCACATTTGAGGTGGTGTCCCTCAAGGGTCCATCCTGGCACCAGTACTGTTTAACTTTTTTATCAATGACATAGAGGGATTGAGAGCACCATCAGCAAGTTTGCAGATGACACCAAGCTGTGCGGTGTTGTCGATACACCAGAGGGACGGGATGTCACTCAGAGGGACCTGGACAGGCTGGAGAGGTGGGCTTAAGTAAACCTCATGAGGTTCAACAAAAGCAAGTGCAGGATTCTGCACCTGGGCCAAAACAATCCTCAGTATAAATACAGACTGAGGGATGAGGTATTAGAAAGCAGCCCTGAGGAAAGGGACTTGGGGGTGCTGATGGACGAGAAGCTGGACATGAGCAGGCAGTGTGCACTTGCAGCCCAGAAGGCCAATCACATTCTGGGCTGCATCAAAAGAAGTGTTGCCAGCAGATCCAGAGAGGTGATTCTGCCACTTTGCTCTGGTGAGACCTCACCTGGAGTACTGTGTGCAGGTCTGGAGCCCTCAATATAGAAAGGACATGGACCTGATGGAGCAGGTCCAGAGGAGAGCCACTAAAATGATCAGGGGGTTGGAGCACCTCTCCTATGAGAACAGGCTGAGAGAGCTGGGGTTGTTCAGCTTGGAGAAAAGGAGGCTCCGGGGAGACCGAATAGCGGCCTTCCAGTACCTGAGGGGGGCCTACAGGAAGGCTGGGGAGGGTCTGTTTACAAAGGCCTGCAGTGACAGGACGAGGGGCAATGGTTTTAAGCTGGAGAAGGGGAGATTTAGATTGGATATTAGGAAAAAGTTCTTTACCATGAGGGTGGTAGAACACTGGAACAGGTTGCCCAGGGAGGTGGTTGAGGCCCCTTCCCTTGAGATATTCAAGGTGAAGCTTGACAAGGCCCTGGGCAACCTGGTCTAGTTGGAGGTGTCCCTGCTGACTGCAGGAAGGTCAGACTAGATGACCTTTGGAGGTCTCTTCGGGCCTGGACCGATCTATGAATCTATACAAGCAATGAAAGAACCTCATAAACGAGGTAAATGTGAAAGTCAAAATGGGTAGGATTAAAAGTTCGTTCCAATTACAAGGCAGGATTGAATGCTTCAATTGAAGCCTGAAACTACAGGAGACTACTGAGTTTCCACAACAGGGATGTGAACTGTACAATACTTAGTACAAGCTTTGTTTGTTTCAATTTGAGCAAATTAAGGATTTCATTCTAGATTTACTGCTGTGCTACATTTAAGATTTGGTAGGTTCTGCCAAAATACCGGTTTTATATAATACACATTCTTAAGAGGCAGCTTTATCATGGCATGTCTTTTGTGGAGGGTGGGGTGGAAGAGAAATAGTAAATGTCAGATACCTGGATTGTGTTTGCATTATGGCAACTCTTTCAGAGTAACTGAGAACTTGATATCTTGCAATGAACTTAACTTTATGCAGACCGTATTATTTCCAGAAAAGCTCCCCCCTCCCCCCAAAATAAACCAAAACACATCACATTTTATTGCATGTCACCACCATACAAAATGGTTAAGGAACAGTGAGAATCTTGTTCTGCTTTGGCATTGCTTAAATGGGGATCTCAGATTATTTCAACAAGAGCTATCCAATGCCAGCTTTCAGGCCTGACATACTCTTTGAATATGGACATTGGAACTCAGATAGGTCTACTTACGGGATTAAGACTATATTAGTGTGAGAAGGAATTTATGCCTCTCTAATGCCAGGCAAACACATTTTTAAACACTCTTTTTATATACATAAAACTGATCATTAGAAGTGAAAGTTCTATAAATTCACTTCATAGCTGGTTTATTTTGCCCATTAGTTTTCTGGGTTTTTTTCATTTGTGTTTTTGTTTTTTTTAATGGTACTTTTTCTGTGAAATGCTGTACAAGTACATATCAGGAATCAACAAGTTTTCAAAATTCAGTCTGTACGGTTGATTTGGATTCTTGCTAGCCTTAGATGTCTTATCTAAGGTGTATGTTTGTTGGGTTTCTTTTCCTAAGAAGTGATACTGTTACAAGTCCTAATGCATTTAAGTTTGTAAATTGTTTGGAAATCCTTGGATGGAAATTAAACTGCAAGTTCATAAGAACTATATTTTTTTTCAGGAAAGATGTGTTTATTCCACAATACAAAAATATCAGGTTCATGTCAGGCAGAGAATCATATAATTATGTAAAACTATCAGTCAGGGATGAATCATCACCAAAACAAGGTCTGACAATTTCTTTTCACAAGTAGATGGAGAAGGAGCTACTAGCCATCTGGATGCAGCGATTTCAGACACTCAGCTGATAAGCTTTGCATTTGGTTTAAGTTTCCCACCTTCACAGCAGCAATGCCATCCTCAGATCCATAATACAAACACAACATGAGCACACTTCTCACAGGAAGCTTTTTCAACAAGAAGAGATGCTTCCAGTCAGTTAGATATTTTAAAAATATGAACAAAACTCAAGAGATCAAAGATTTAAATAACCTTCCATATGAGAAGCAAGTCAACATGGAGCCCTCTTGTTACAATTATCATGCTTATAAATACATTTCTATGACTTCCATGAAATATCTCTTACCTAATTAATTTATCTGCAGTAATTTTGTTTTATAATTTCTGTGAAGTAGCTAATGATTACAATTTCACATGCATACCGGTGAAGTAACAGTCTGATTCTGACCTATGGTAGACCAAGGGGAGTGGAAAAAGTCATAAAACTAGTCCTCCTCATATCACTAGTTTCCACAACCAATATTCCTTCCAGCATTCTACCTATAAAATTATAATGCACAAGATCCTTTACGAGAGTAAAGCTGTTGTGGGGAATATTTTAGTCCACTAAACCTGGGGATACAAGATGACAAAAGCTTTACAAATGTGCTAAATTTCCTATTACATCAAAATATCAAACACAAGCATATATCTAGACTTTTAAAAGCAGCTTTTGATTATTTAATGACAATACACATACAGGAAATCTGTATACCTTTTATAACTTCTGGCCTTTGGTGACTTTTAATCATACACACACAGACATATATATTAACCCCCATGCACAAACAGAGAGCAGTCTGAAGCAAAGGCAAATGACGGATGAACCATGAGGTCATATTGATTCCCTCTGCTGTAATGCAACTCATTATTAGAGATGCCGTCCATTAATTTTTCCTTTCTCTACAAATCCTTAATTATAACATATTAGAAGTGCATGCCTGAGTGAGCACTGCTCTAATTTGAAACTGAAACAATGCTTGTGTCCCACCGTGAGCAACATTAATTAAGATCTCTCTTCTGTTTTCCCTGAACTCTCCTCCTGACATTTCCAGGTAAAGTTAAATAAAAAAGTATGTCAATATGTAAAAGTTAACTATCAGCAAATACATCATGTAATTGAAGTACTGGATGTTGAACATCAATTTAAATAGTTTCCCTTTGGAAACTGTGTGTTTGTCCATGCAACTTCATATTATGGTCTTTATTAATAACAATAATCATATCAGGCAATCTCTGAACATTTGACAAATTGATAATATCAACCAACCCGAACTATTCTATGATTTTATAAATGTAAACAGGCCAAACTGAATCAACTTCTGACAATATTTTTTCCATCAGAAGTATCAAGCTCTGGAACCCTCAACACAGGAAAGAAATGGCCTGTTGGAGTAAGAAGAGGGCCACAAAAATGATCAGAGGGGAGAGTTGGGGGACTTCAGCCTGGAGAAGAGAAGGCTTCAGGGAGAACCTATAGTAGACTTTCAGTACTTAAAGGGGGCCTACAGGAAAGATGGGACAAACTTCTTAGCAGGGCCTATAGCAATAGGACAAGGGGTAATGGCTTTTAGCTAAAAGAGGGAAGATTTAGACTAGATAGAAGGAAGCGCTTTTTTATGCTGAGGGTGGTGAAACACTGAGCCGGGTTGCCCAGAGAGGTGAGAGATGCCCCATCACTGGAAACATTCCAGGTCAGGTTGAACAGGGCTCTGAGCAACCTGATCTAGTTGAAGATGTCCCTGCTCATTGCAGGGGAGTGCAGACTAGATGACCTTTAAAGGTCCCTTTCAGCCCAAACTGTGCTATGATTCTTATATATCACATTTGAAATAGAAGTATATCAATCAATAGCAGCAGCATAAATTGAAAAATGGAAATCCTATTTCTGTGCGCTTTTTTTGTGGGTTTTTTTTGGGGGGTTTTTTTTTTGGTTTTTGGTTTTTGTTTGTTTGTTTTTTTAAACTGAAACCTACCCAGTTGTTCGTTGACTGGAGCACCCTTCTGCAGAAAACAGGTTCTTTGTAATATAACTAACCTAGTTGAACATACAGGGGAGGGAAGTTGTCAGAAAAGATATTCTGATCACCTTTACCAAGAGGAATTCAACTTGTAATTTAACTGCCCCCAGTGTAACTTAATATAACTTGGCAATACATTTTCAATTAACTTGTAAGTACATTAAGCTCATGTAAAATTTAAAGAGCAAGAAATTGAATTAATACATAAATATAGCTCAAGGTCTGAGAGACTTTCCCATGGTATGTGGAAAGAACCCTATGTGTTACCTGCTGTTGAGCACATACTTCAGTTCCCTAACATAATTTAGTAAACTAAAATATTTCCCTCATTTCTTGTGTAAAATAACTCCAAGAGGATGCAAATTTATTTCATCCAGCCACCACAGTCTCGTCAATCCCAGCTGCAGGGTGGCACACAACCAGCTCCCAGTTCTAGTGCTGGCTAAGACGGCAACTGTCATTGCACTGCAGGTGGTCGAGCTTCCATTTATCTGCAATTAGGAGGCAAATACAACCCATGACTGCTTAAACCCATCTTCCTAAGGATGGTCACCTGCAACCCATGAGATACAAGAGCTAGCCCAATCTTAGCCTGGTACGACTCCAGCTCTGGTGGCCTCACCCAGCCTTGTGCTCAAGTCCCAAGTGCAAGATTGTGGTTTTGTGTTCAGTGGCTTCAAAGCAGCAACATCCTCAGGTGGTTTGCAAGCCAGAGCATTATCAATTACAGCAAACAAAGCAGGAAATGCAAAGCCTAAAGACTCAGTGGAGGTTTGTTGTTTTTTTTTTTTTTTTTTTAAAGCATGATCTGGCACAGGTTTCTGAACAGATCCCAGTACAACACCAACCAAGTTTAATGGAACTGTTCCAGTTATTACAGAGTTTAGGTTTTTCTCACTGTGAAAGATATTTTTGCTTTATTTCTCTATTTCATAGGCAAGAAACTTCTTGTGCTTATGTGACAGAGAAGAAGATTCTTGGTAGAAGACAACAAATGGCAGAGCTAAGTTTTCTCCTGCTTGGACTTACCCCAGAAAGCTTGCTGAACTTCTAGGGGAGTGGCCAGCAATGATCTGGACCTTCATTAATACAGTTACTTAAGTGTTTTCAGACCACTGATGGAAGAGCACTACTAATGCACAAAGTAGTGTGAAAAAAATCAAACTGAAACTAAAGTCACACCTTGAAATACAAAGTAGATCTCATTCATTTAAATCAATAAGCACAGAACTTAATGGAGTCTGATATTCAATTAATTACTGCTGGTAAGGCAAAGGGAAATATTTTATAAAATAGCCTTTTATGAACCACAGCAACAGTACTAGAAAAAGTGCTTTATAGTCTTTGAAAACGGAAGGGACACTGTAGTGGAGAGAAGGGAAATATCAAAAATAAACTAGCTTTGGTTAATGCTGTGTAAACACCTATAGAGAGTTATGACAGCAAGTTCTACAGATAACTTTCACAGTACTTAAGGTTAAATCTGGCCACTTTCAAAATATGGAATTATTTAGGCCAGCCAGAAATATCAGTTTTCCATAAAATACTTCAGTATTTGAACAACAAATTTTCAACAAACCTGCTGACAAGTAGCTGTAATTCCCACAACACTGATGCTAGTGTATTCAGTGACAAAGCCAAACAGTTCTTTAATAAATATGCTGCTAGGTGTCCTAATTGCTGTCCTTTAACTAAAATTAATAGAAGACTTTTGAATCGGCTATATACATTCACTAACATTCAAATTGGTCTGCTGAGCAATAAGTCACTGCTCTGCTCAGGAATAAATTTTAGCATGGTATGTGGAGCACAGCTCCTTGCTCCAGCATCAAATGCCCTCAGACTTGCTCACTTTAGATCAATAACAGGTACCTGGGAACAAATGAACATTCCATCATAGAAGCAATGTGTGTTGCCACTAAAAGGGAAATGTTTTCCTTTTACTAGCTTTGCATAGTTCATAAGGAGTAACACCAGGTGCATTGTGTACTTGTGCATGAGGCAGGAAAGAGTAGTAGAAGAAAATGTATTTATGTTAAAATATAAAATGCATAGCAAAAGATATTGATAACGTCAGGATAAAAAAAAAAAGCCTACCACCACACAGTCTAAGCCCTTTCTTAGACTTAGGGCTTAGACTCTATTTTAATTGTTACATTGTTCTTAACTTGTATTTGGTACAAAAATCAGTATTACACATCAGACTATCACTCTATTTAGAATGTTCTCACTGATCTGAACACGTGCACTCCAATCCAAATCTGGGATACAAACCCAAACCTTTCAAAACGCTGCAGACTGCTGAAGATTCCAAAAAACAATAGTGACTTGCAGTGTACCAGCAACGCTCAAACCAAACAGTCACATCCCACAGGCACATTCAGAAAAAGGCACAAAACTTCTTTTCTGTATCTTGGCAGGGAGGGGATCACAGCATACCCCACTACTACTGAATAGCCACATCATCAAAATCACAATGTACATCCTTATGTAGATTCAGTGCCCTGATTGAGATGAAGACCACAAATACTCGCAGTTCTGCTTCCGTGTGCTAGCATAAATCCACAATACTAAGTCTCCAGGAGCCAGACTGCAATTGAAAGTCCAGTCAATGCACTGAAAATACCAGTACAAGCCCTGTATTTTTCTGCTTTGAAAAATATGATCCCCACTCCCATTGTCCTTGGTAACAAACTGCCTGTGAACAAGCCAGGAGTCCAGTGTATTAAGTGTGTTGCGAGCATCAACTGGATCCAAATACTCAAAGTGAGGGTATACTCAGTATCTTTCTAAAAAGCAGCTCTTGGCTAGTAGGAACTGCGAGAGAGTTACACTTATGCATATATATACACACATATATATGAAAATATACAGACACATATATAGCCTACTGACTAGCACTTCTGTTCAGGAAATGAGAAATCTAAGTTCTTCAGTATAAGAGGGTTCACTCCTGTATCTGCCATATCACAGGACAGTCCCTACCTATTAGGCTTTAAGAGGGGCTGGGACAACTCTCCTTTTTGCTGAAGCCACACCAGTGAATAGAAAAGCTGCAAGGAGCCAGAAAGAGAGCAAGAGGAAAAGCATGACTCTGCACCCTAATAGGATATTCAACTGGAGAGAGTGCAATTATGATTTCCAGCTTCTGCTCCCAAGATTGTTAATGCATTGTACGTTAAGTAGCTATGCAGTGAAAATTTGACATTATCTTGGGAACAGGACTCAATCACAGCATAACCACAAAGGTAAAATCCTGTTCCCTCTTGTCCTCTTTTACCAGCTCTGCAAATCTTGTCCTATTTTCTATACAATGGCTTTAGCAAAAGGGAAAGTCTGTCTTCTCTCTGTGCAGTCTATAGATTAGTAATTACTGTGCTACCCTTAGGAGTTAATAAGATCTTAGACTGTACTTGTGGGTGTTCCTGCTGGAACTTTTTGAAGTGGTGGCATGTATATCAGCCATGGTTTGAGAAGGGAAGGGTGCAAGCCGACACCTACTACAGCCAGCAAAGGCCTGTCTTCCCTGTCTTCTTGCGGTATCAGATTCCTTGGCTGAGGCTACACCGTGTTTTACTGTTGACCAACCCAACGTGACTGGTACTTGCTTTACCTAATTAGAGCAAGATTCCTTCACAGTAGGTGGGTTTTCGATTTCACTTTCAGACAATCAAAGTAAGGGGACAGTGGTTATCCTGGGGAGCGCTGACTGCATTAGGTACTTCGTACATCCCAGTTCTTTTGATTTCCCTGGCGGTACCAGAAACTGGTCATTATCCAAGACAGCATGGATGGGATTCACATGATTAAAAGCAGGTCTCATGTACAGAGCAGACCTAGTCATCCTACCCACTTCTTTTGCAGAGATGCAGTCAAGGGAATAATTTACCTCCTCTTACAGAAAAGATCTAAAGCATGTTAGACCAGTTGTCACCTAAAAATGCCCATTTTACTCCCAACTATATGGCAAACTTTGGACAACCAGCTCAGAGACTGATATCCAGACTGCAAATATCCACAATCAAGCCTGATGACTACCCCCTCCACGTGTTTCTGAAGCAGAGCTTCCTCTGGACTTCGCCCTTTGGCCTCCCATATGCTGACACGAAGATACTGACCATAATCCTGTTTTGGGCCAAAGAAGAAGACAAGCCAATCCCAAAAATACACTGGGTTATTTCACAGTGCTTTGGGCAGGAATCTGATTAAACCTTATAAACTTAGGGGTTCTCTTCCCCTACTCAACTCTCACTAATTTAAACAGTAATTTGAAGTAAATATCATCATCAGAACAGTCCAAGTACTTACACAAATTTGCAGTTCAACCATAAACTTAAATCCATATATAGTACCCAAAGGAAAAAAAAGAGAGCACAGTTCACCCATTAGATCTATTGAAAAATTTCAAAAGCCAATCACTAGTTTTTCAAGGGAAATTAAACACACAGGCACCTACTTTGTTAAATGTTAGAGAATATGTTTTTCTAATTCGAATGTCTGATTACACCTTGCTGATACCATCCATATTCTGGAAGAAAATTCTCTTCAGGGCCAATTTCTTTTCAAAAAGAAGTGCAATTGGATGGACGGGGCTAGGAATGGCGATCATAGATAACATACACAGTAAAAGCTCTAAGAAAACTGAAATAAACCCATTAAGTATTCCAAGACAAAACTAAAGCAGAAAAGATTAATTAAGAAACCTGATTAGAACGTCTCCAAAAGTGAGGCTGTAGACTGTTGGCCATGAAAGAAATGTTCCCTACAAAGCAAGCAGTGAACTCAGGATTAATTTAGAAAGTGACCCAGGATCAAATTCACTCACTCTCAAACTTTCTCCACATTAATGAAAATGCCCTCTCCCATCTGCCCCCATTATTATACGGCACAGCTCTGCTAGTAATGGCAAAGTTATGATTAATACAGCAGCTCCTGCCCTAGGAATTGGGTTGTTCACATCTGAGGTGGTAAGATCTGATTAAGGCCATGTTAAAAACGTTCATGATGGCTCAAACTTCATCATGACAAGCTGTGTCCCCACAGTAGCATGCAGTCCAGAAACAGTGCAAAGTATGATTCGTCCGGCTCCCAAATTACACTCCAAGTGTCCTTTAGTGCATTTACAGAAACCTTTATCCCTGAATTACAGTCTATGTGCTCCTATATGGTGATATAGCAAGTGACCCTAACTGCTCCATTACTTTACGAAAATTGAACAGCCAGAGTTCAGGCCAGAAGAGATCATTTGGCCATTTAGCCAAACTGCTCATGCCTCTCAGCCTTCAGCTTCATTCCTCTGCTCATATCAACTACCTAATGCTGCAGAAAAACACATTCAACTAAAAATACATTTAAAACAGAAAAGACAAAAGACAATCAGGCTTCTTTGAAGACAAGTGACAAATAACCTACTGCCTACTTTGAGTTTTTGCCCACCAGTTCACATTAAGCCTGTTTTCTTGCTTTGAAGAGGTTCTAGTGCATGATATTCACCGAGCAGTAAAATACTATCACACCGTAGTCATGCAATCTCACAATATTCTTTGAGAAATTGAACAAATTGAGTCTTGCGTGCCTTCACATTTTCTCAAATCTAAAATTATTTCAGCTACTCTCTTCTGTCTCCATTCCAATTTTTGACAATAATTTTGAATGCTGGCACAATTTTATGCAACATTATGCAACAAGTAGCCTTACCATTAGACTTGATAAAAGTTAAGTCAAAGCTAACTCTCCACATCCCCAAGTTACTTTGTTCTCATATCATGAATTATATTAACCTTTTTTGCCATGATACCAGAGTAAAAACCTGTATCGAGTTGTTTTCCACCCATGTCCATTACTGAGGAACTGCTTGGAAGACTGTGCTACCCTGTTTTGCACGGCATGCATTTTCCCCTTCTAGAAGTACATCTTTACATTTGGGTTTACCAAAACTATTTTTGCTTGAAAGCCCAAAACCAGCCATGCCCTCATCAAAAACCATTCTACCCACTCCTTGTGTCATTTGCAATTATTTATTTTCAAGAAAGAAATTATATATTTTTTCCTCATCATTTGTAAAACCGAACAAAGCTGAACATTGCTTTAAAATCCAGTTCATGACTAGTTTGACATTGGTCAACTCTGGCTGAGAGCAAGGCCAAACCAACCAAGCCATACTCCTACTGTCTTTGCTAGCTCTACTTCAAAATCTTTTGTCTTTATGCCATTATTTAAAAAAGAGAGGTACATATCCTTCCTGTTAGATGAACTTATTCCATGGCTCATTTTTTTTCCAGTAATTATACCAGATTCATGCCCTTTAATCTCTTAAGGAGTTCTTATTCCCTTAATGACAACAGTGACATTACAGATGGGTTGTTTTTTTTTCCTTCACAAGAGATCTTGGAAGGCAAGAGAGAGCACAGAGTGAGAGGATAATTACATCCTAGCACAACTAGAAAAATATATTTAACTTCATTGATCTATTTAAATAATGCAATTATTATTTTAGTTTAAACTAATTTAATTAACAGTTAACTATATTAAAGATACAGAAATTAAGAAAAATCAACAAAATTATTAGACACATTCTGTTTTTAACAATTGTATATTCACATCAATGTGTTCAGTACCCTGGATATTAGATTATTATTGTTTAGTTTCATTTATGTTTTCCGTATCCTCACAGTCCTCACCTGTCTCCTTCTGTTTTCTATGTCCACTGGAAGTGGGCAAGGAAGCTCATTTCTTTTCTGCCTATATTGCACCTACTATGTGACTGGACCTCCTTGCTGCTGTAGCTATATAAATAGCAAAAACATGAAAGTGTGCATGATGGGGAAAATAAGTTGAATTAACAAAACCCAAATGAATTCAAGTCCAGCTTTGTGTTCATTACAATCTCTGTAACAATTACAGATCTAGTTAGCTTCCTAATTTGCTTTCTGAGAACTTAAACTAATGCTTAACTTTAATTTAGGTGCCAATTCCATTGCAGATGTTCAGTGTGCTGCTTGGTTAACGGATTTGCAATTACGTTCTGTAGATTTGTTCTTAACTGTCAGCTCTATTATCAATAAAGCAGAACTAAGCTCTGGCTGGGTGTCATCCCTGCCCTCCTGAGTTATTCATGAACCTGAGCTTTTTGCTATATGTTTGGGAAGGGGAAGAGAAAAGCTACAATATGGGAGCTTAAGTTATTGAAAAACAAATGATAAATCAAGAACTTAAGGAGGATTTTTTTTTTTTACTCTGAGCTTCTATACATTAATGAAAATTTCTTCTTTTTTATATATAGACATACATATATGTTTATATATATACACTTGATGGGGTTTGGTTTTTTTGGTTGTAGTTTTGGGGGGTTTTTTGGTTTGGTGGTTTTTTTTCCCCTCATTTCTCAGACCTGGTCATTCTATATGCAAAGCTTCCTAAATTTAATTATGATTTTGTACACATGCACTTCTTTCTGTTGCCAGGAGGCACACCCAAATAAAAGAAAAAAAAAAAAAAACAAGGAAAGAAAAAACCTGACCCTTCACTCCAGAAGAGTTTGCCTTGACATTGCAACAGATACAATCACCCCTACATATTGCATGTGAAAATCCCAAGTAGAATACAGTTGTGGGTAGCAGCGAGATGAGCAAAGGCCTGGACAGAGATTGGTTTGTCTTTTCATTCCCAGTATGAGACACTCACTGAACTCAACTCTAAAAAGTAGCCTGAATCCTTTCTGATCAGCTGCCCAGAAACTCTTATGAATCCAAGTAAAAACTTAAAATCCAGTTTAAAAATTCATATTTACCTATTCCAACACTACTGAAGTTTCATTTGAAGACTGGTGAAAGTTTCAGGGTCATTTCTTTGCCTAAACTCTGGACGAGCCAAGTTTCCTATAAGTTTCAGTTCTGAACCTGAACTCTCACCTTTACAAGCCTATTCATTACAAAATAAAAGTATTCATCTAAGCAGCTGCATACCTCCTACACAGCATACCTTACAGTGAGTCAACCACACCAAGATGGTTATGTAATTTAATTACACCTTTGGATAATCTTTGTAAAAATCAGGATGTGCTTTTAGAGATTGGAAGCCCCATAAAGCCTTCAAAAGGAATGCCACAAAACCAACACTTTTTACATGGATAGCACATATTCTTTTGTCTTCTTCTAGGACTGGGAAGACTTATGAGGTAAAAAATTTCATGTATCTTCCACTTTGGGTACCTAAACCCAAATCTTTATTAAAAAAATTAAATATAGATTAGCAAATATTAAATTTCCACATTCTCTCAAAATAGATCATTTAACCCAATACCTTGTTTGTAAACAAAAAGCCCAACTCTCGCATAACAGGGCTTATTTTTATGCATTGTTTGAATTTACAAAAATAGTTTTAGAAAAATGCATCTTTTGTTGGAAATAGCTAGATTTGTTTTTTAATAGTATAACTATTTATTCCCTAATGCTATCACTAAATGGACAAACTTACCCTCTGAATAATCCACAATCCATTTAAAAATCCATCATTACTACAGATAGGGGTGTGCTCTTCCACATGTTCCCAACTAAAATTTTTTCAGGTTACTGACTCAAACCCATTAAATAAAAGATACTAAAGACTTGATTTATTGCACAAGTCTCTCAATTACACCCGCTGAAAAAGCCAGAATTAAATTAATTTGATTTTGACCCTCTATTCATTTATACTATTTAGTTTCTAAAGGTAAAGCACAGACCACTTCAAAAACCACACTTCCTCTGGCAACACATGAACCACAATGCTGATGACAAGTCAGTTCATTAAACTCCATTATTTCAAATTAGGTTGCACAATCATAGGAGCAGAAGCTGTGGCAGAGACCCTGCAGTGAGGGCCAGACAAACTGAAATACCCACAAAGTGTAGAAAAACACGAAGACAGGCTGAGAGAGCTGGGGTTGTTCAGCCTGGAGAAGAGAAGGCTCCGGGGAGACCTCATAGCAGCCTTCCAATATCAAAAGGGAGCCTACAGGAGAGACGGAGAGTGACTCTTTGTCAGGAGATGTAGTGACAGGAAAAGGGGTAATGGTTTTAAATTGAAAGAAGGGAGATTTAGACTAGATATTAGGAGGAAATTCTTTACTGTAAGGGTAGTGAAGCACTGTAACAGGTTGCCCAGTGAAGCTGTGGATGCCCCATCCCTGGAAGTGTTTAAGGCCAGGCTGGATGGGGCTTTGAGCAACCTGCTCTAGTGGAGGTGTCCCTGCCCATGGCAGGGGCGTTGGAACTCGATGATCTTTAAGGTCCCTTCCAACTCTAACCATTCTATGATTCTATGAAAACGTAAATCTAGTTCTGGAACTGAGCTAGTAAGGAAGCTGTTTTGCATCATAATTAAGACAAAATTGCTGACAGCAAATACATTAGTTCCCTCTCCCCCAACAGTCTGCTCTGGATGCCTATCTTCCTCCCTCACATAATTGTGCAGGCACGTTACTTATCCACCAGGAAGATTTATTGAAACCCAAAGCAGATTTAAAACAAGGGCTCTGAATCCAGAGAAACCCCCAGATCTGGCACAAGGAAAGTAGTGGGTGCTTCTGGCTGGGGTGGGAGAAGAGACAGGAATCCCCCCCCAGTGGTGATCTGGTTGGTTTAACCATAACAAATTGCACCATAAAATTCACCTCTGAGAAAAGCTACTTAGGTCAAGTCCAACACTATGACTCTAAGCTGGTCCAGGTTCCAGTTTCAAGACCTGTATGGTCAGCTTCATTCTGCTATAAAGCAAACTAAAATAGAAAGATTTGTGTACTGCAGACATAACTTCATGTGTTTACTTTGAAAAGGTAAATAGTAAGTTTAAAGGAAAGTCAGAAATTAGCGGATGTAGTGCAGTATTCCCAGAATTCCAGCAAAGTGCTTAACCCAAGTCTTTGCTGAAATTTCTTTCACAAAGGACTTTCCCCATCACACGTGCACTATGTATTATTTCCTCAGGTCAATTTTTGTGCCACTTAAAATACAATGGATAGGAAGTTAATCATTTACATGCTTTATGGAAATCATTATTCTAACTTTCCTGTTAAGAAAAAAAGAACATCTAAATTTTTCATAAGAGCAGCTGTATCCTTAGTGCAATTCATTTCTTCATTTAAATTAAGATGAAAAGATTTAGATGGATTGATCTAAGATATTTATTTCAGTTAATGTGTTTACCAGACTTCATAACCCACCTCCTCACTTCTGTTGTTCTCTTTTCTTCTTCATATGCAATAATCCCATGTCACATCAACTTCCAATGCTGTACACTATTTTTCTTCAAAACAACAGGACGTTCTTTTGAAGTTGCTTTTGCTTCACACTATGAGCCTCTCTGAACATTCAGAGGGGCATACAGCAATGATTAGTACTTTACTTCTCATTAAGGTGTAAATAGTAGGAGAACAACGAGAAGAAAAACATTGCCAAGTCACCACAGAAGAGGACTAATTTTTTACAATTACTACTGCAGATTTGTTCCAAATCAGAACTGCCATTATACTGTCAAGAAGATTCAAGTTTCAGAAAGGACATTGCATCAATAGCTGAATACCAAGAAGTCCAAATAAAAGTAAAGAAAAACATTTAATGTATATAAATCTATGTTTATCCGTTAAAGCCTGTGCCACATACAACAGGTCACGTCATATTTTTGTGCATAGGGATCCATTTTATTTCATTATATGAGATTGCCTCAAAGATATTTGCATAGAAATCTTTCAAACTACATAATCATTGGCATTGGATAGTACAAATCTACACCATAATACACATGAAAGGCTTATTTCAACAGCTACTGTGTATCACTTTTTTTTTAAACCAGTAACAGCTGCAAGCCAAACTAATATTTAAAACATCTCCAGTTTTAGACACACTGCAGCTATCACAATTGCCTTTCAACAGGTGTTTTCAGCAGCAACTGAAGGAATTTTGAGATCTTCACAGCTCTGTTTTCGTGTATTAATATACCCCTTCCCATCCTCTCCAGTAAACAATCACCTAAGTATGTGGTTTCTAACTGATTTATAATCCTCAGAGGTACGGTCATTTATGAAGCAAGTCAGGAACTAAAATGGAAACAACACCTGTGAGGCATTTACATTTAGTTCAGAAGTGTTATTCTGCTAAAAGAGCAAGCATCAAAAATTAAAGCATTTACTATACAGGGAATAGTAGGACTGTTGTTGCTTTTCAAACCATCTCAGAAACAGAGCATTGCACCTAAAAATTCTATGCTCAAGGTCAAGCACCTAAAAAAGAATAAAACTTATATAGGTTACACTCCTTAACCCAGTCCTTTGTATCTACACATTATGACACAATATTTTATCCCTTTACAACTCTTTTCCCATTCCTAGTATAGTCAAATGCTCATTAGGCATCTTGATCTGTAGCTGTAGAAGGTGTGAACTGATTTCTTGCTCAATAAAAACTTTTTTGAATTTGTAAGTATTATTTCCTTGTGGATTTCCACTATAGCATCTAAGATAAGGAGCAAGATACAGCCACAAAAGAGCATGTATAAGCAGGGGTTACAATTCACTTAGCCTTCGCAGTAAATATTCTCCTGCAGTTCTGTATGTGATTGAGTTGGGCCTCTAATGATTACGACACACTGTATTTCTGCTGATTTATATGACACACACCTGGTATAACTGCAGTGACATACACCTGAACAGTTTTTTTATGAACGTATACAGGCACTCCAGAAACCTGTTCCATTACATACTTGTGCTAGTATGAATTAAATCACTCATTCCTTTATTGCATTTGTACTCTCCTAGCAAATGGCTGCTGGTCAGAGAACCACATTTTGATCTCTAGCACTGCACACTGCTAACAAAAAGCACCACCTTGAATCCTCACCCCAAAATCTGGAAAGCCAGTTACCACACCAGGACATCAAGATGGACAAACCTTTTCCTCTAAGCAGCACATTCTCTGGCTTTCCCAAATCCTACTGTATGCAGACAAAAGAAAAATAGTGGTAAAAAAATGGGCAACCCCAAAATAACCTGTAACCTCCCTGAATCCACTCCTTTTGGACTTGTGACTGACTGACGAGGAGGTAATTAATAGCCTCCTCGCACTGTTACATACCAGTCACAGCTTGCCGTCTGTTTTTCCAACTCTTTTGGCAAGGCAGTGTTTGCCCGTGAGCCCGTGCCTTCTGCAGGATTTGCTGCTCCTGAGGAAAGGTGCTGCGCAGTCGCGATGCCTGGGCTGTTCTCCAGCCAGCTCATCCAGAGCTGTTAACAGTGAGCTCATTGCACCCAAGACTTTCAGCCTCAGGTTTACTTTTCAGTCTCGTAGCCTCTCTCTGGCATAAGGACAAAATGTTTTCCATACCATCTGCTCATCTATGATATAAGCAGGGTCAGTACAATGTTACATCAAAATAATTTACACCTATTCATGCTGACTTACCAATAAATAACACATCAGTTCTCAGATGAATCTATCAGACTTCCTAAGGTGTACAACCATTACTGAGAGGCATCTCTAGCTATACTGCATGTGTAACTGCCAATCACACCATATAATAAAAGGATTTAACAGCTACCATTTCCTCCAGCTACCATAGAAGCACACTTAAAACTAGGATTGCTACAGCATAATGACAGTGTAACTAGCCTTAAGAAGTCAGCTCCACAGCCTTCTAACAGGTTGCTTTTCTATTAAAAAAATAGAAATAAAAAAAAAAGTTGTCAGTCTTCTGACTAACTGAACCAAGATGCTCTATTAGTTATGGGGACAGGATGCTGGTTCACTGTGTTTTCAAACCTTGAGTTTCAAAATTCCCTTTCCTTGCAAAATTTCAGGATTTACTGCAGCAGCCCAGACTATGAATTGTGCTTTCTGGTCAGCCCTGCCTGTCACCACCCGCCAGTGATGTTCACAGGGCATATTTGGATGCTCAGCTGTGAATTCTGTGTGATCCACCCTTCACTTGCTTCTGAGGGCTGCCTGCCTCAGCAGGGGACAAGAGCGAGAGGTTGATGAGGAGTCAAGAGACAGAGCTGCATTATGCAGGAAAATAAAAGGTCAGAACTCAAGGAGGGACTAATGAAAGGGAACAGGAGGAGAGAGCAATTCATTCAGGGGAGAACAGACTGTTCGGTATTTTAAATTTCATGGGAAGATAGGAATCTTCTCTCAAAATTAAACTTTTTTTTTCTAATACAACAGTACTGCTACACCAATTCCCTTTCAACAAAAGTAGTCCCACTATAATAAAAAAATATGAAATACAAACACACTAAATCATGTCACAACACAAAACATTAAATGTTTCAGCAAAATGCAGTTTCCCCTCTACTACTACCCAGACAAATATTATAAACTGTAAAACAATGCACAATTGAAAATTAAAATCTTTTAATTTTGGATAGAATTGATGTATTTTAGCAGATTTAGGTTTTTCCTCCTTTTATTTGCAACTACTTATTGTATAAAATTGCAAATAAAACATAATATTTTGATCATATAAGGCTGTTTTCCGCCTATTGCTGACCAAAGATGAGCAGTTTCTGTATATTCATAAAAGTTAAAACAAAAGTGCTGACAGACCCTTAACAACATCAGTGCCCCTAAATGCCTCTCTCATAAATTCATCTGTTTAACAAGAATGTCATCTAATAAGCAGGTCAGCAGAGAACTGCAAAGAAAACAGGGTAGCTCTGCTGCTGCAACTACTCCCCAGACAATACTTTCATCATGTAGAAGATAACCAGTATGCTATATATATGTACGTTTATTACAGAATAAGTCGTTTTAGCTGTACATTTTCCAGACAGCGGGTACTACTATAATTTCTCCTTTAAAAATAAATTAGTTTGTTAAAGCCATAGTCTTAAACATGAACACCGCATACCCCTGCACTGTCTAAAAATGGAACCTTCCTTATTTCCGCATCTGTTATTATTACAGTAAAATAAACCTGTGTGTGTATGGGAGAAGGGAAGAAGGATCAGAGCTGGCCAAAAGGGACAGAATGACTGACTGACTATCAGTAGTTAGAGTTTGGTCCAAATTACGCTCCCAATGCACATTCAGCAAAAGATTTTTTTTGGAGGTGTTCAGTTCCAGGTTTGAAAAAAAAAAAATATGAAAAATACCACTTCTGCCCTGTTCTTAACTGAAAGAGCCTGGTGAAATATCCATGCACCTACAGCCTCATGCTGTGGACATATCTCCAGCCACAGGAGGATTTCACAAAGCCACATTGCCAGCCTGGCAGGGAGCAGCCATGGTTGGGAGGTGTTTCCCACCAGCAGCACAGCCACAGCTACAGCCCAGGGGAACTTCACTGCCCAAATGCACACCGCCAGCCACAAGATCCCCAACACATTACCTGAACCTCCTGGCAACCAGAGTACCATACCCAGCAGTGAGCTGCCAGTCTGGGCCTCTGCCAGGCCAGGAGGAGAGAAGGACCTTCCCTAGAGCAGGAGGAAAAATAAGACTTGTGCTTCTGCTTATGGATTTTCTGATCATCAGGGAAGAGATCTTTAGTGGGTTACAGAGCTGTGTCAAGGACGAGACACACTCTGTAAGCTGGGTTTAACTCCCAGTATCACCTTACCTCTGTGCTCACAGATTTTTGAGGTTAAAACATATATATGTAAGGTTAGCATCTATATAAGATATTACAACATGGCCTCTGGCAGACCACTTTCTATTTGCACAAAGGTCCCATGCAGACTATGTCTGGCCAACATTAACATGCCTCTGGCCAAGCAGAAGATACAATCCATCTTAATAATCAATCTTATTTCACCTTCTCTCCATGCAAACCAAATGCTGAAAGCCTGGGGGTATACCTTGCTCCCTCCTGCCACCTGTTTAGAGTGGCAGAGGAGACGCCATTTCTGGCACATGCCCAGGTCTTCTCAAATACACCAAGAAGATCACTTCAGCTGGACCCAGGGTATTCCTGGGATGAAAGCAAGAGGCAAACGCCAAGGACCAGAGGGGTTTTCGTAAGGTGCGTCTAGCCCAACTCCAGCCCAACAGGCAACCCTCTCCTTCCTAATGCCCACTAGGCTGCAGAGCCCACACGGGACACAGCCCTCATAGGGTACAAGGTAGAAAAGGGAGCCCACATCATCCTTGCCAGCATCAGCCACAGACACTCCGAGCCAGACAATCCAGCCACAAGAGTCAGGGAACAGAAAAGAGCAAGTGTTCTTTTCACGTTAGCAATATTTTGACCAGAGAAGGGAAAGGAAAAGGCAGAGACTCACGAGAAGAGTCAGGCTGCCTGCTTTTGCTCATGTAGAGGCCAAGGAAGATGGGGAGCAGCATCTGGAAGATGGAGAGAGCAGCCAAGACACTCAAACAAGGCTTAGGATTTGGAAAGGGCATCCTGGCCACAACAGCACAAACAAGGTGGATTTGAGAGAGCTGTGTCTGCCGAGGCCGTGCCCAAGACCATAATATCTTATTATTGTTCAGGTAACAACTTATTTTAAGCATGTGAGTTTTCAAAACCTGTAGAAATTATACCACAGGTATGGATAACGCAAACAAAGTTTAACTTCTCTTGTATAGGAGAACACCTCAGTATTAATTTTCTTGTAAGACTTCTTGCACGTCACATTTCACCATGATTATGTTGTTCACAGTTACACATGAACATTGTTTTAAGACAGGTGGCATGCCACAAAGAAAAAATAATTTTATTTCAACAAGTTGTTTCTAAGACATTAGAAAATTTAGAAAGTTCTTTCCGACATAATAGTGGTTTTACAGAGAACCCATATTCTTTAAAAAAAAAAAAAAAAACAAAAACCCAACACTAAGTTGTCAGTCACTGCTGCCACTTACAGTTGATGCTGAATTATTCTAAACAGCAAAAGATTTGCAGAGTTGCAAGTGGTCACATAAATACTGCAAAACTTTGTAATCTTTAATTACTTTTCTAAGTCTTGATATTTTTTGTTCTTTCTTCTCTTTGGTACCTGCCAGCTCTATCAATTTTTCTGAATCTCCTGCAGCTATAGAATTCTTTGCTTCCTCTATTGCCTATTACGAAAACAGTCCCAATTCCATCAGCTTTCCACAACCCATTATGTTATTACTCCTTGTTATTGCACACCAGTTTCACTGATTCTCTTCCATTCTCTGAGAACTAATTTTAACAGGAAAAGGTACATGGCTCCTATATGGCAAATTAACTGCATTTCTAGCTCTCTTGGACAAGACAGTTTATTTGGATTTCCTTTCTATCATACATAATGCCACTAAATCTGATAATTCAATTATCTCACAGGAACAAAAAGAGAAAATACACCAGGTATTTGAAAACCAGTACTAAAAACTTCTAAGCCATGTTATTGTTACTCAAGCCCACCTCAGAGTAAGGAAGCATTTTTTAAGAGACTGAAACTTGTCAGAGTAGTGAATTTACCTCTGTAGTGTTCTTGCTTACCAGTTCCACATTGTCTGCCACTTAAATAACGATGGACACCCAAAGAAGGCTATTAGGTAATTCTGGAGTAGAACTTGGCATCTGGCTTTATCCACTCATTCAGAATTTCCCATAATATTGATGGAGCTGCCATTATGGCACCCATCCACAACTCCACATACCACACTGGCACCAACCCCTGACGGATCACATTTCTACTTCACTAACGGTATTTTCTGCAGAATCACAGATTATGTTGCTCCAATTATGCTTCTCTTTGCAGTACCTTCAATCATGACCCTGACGTTATAGGGCTGTCAATCAAGCCTGTCTGGGTGACAGCTCTACACTGCTATCACCTTTCATCCTATCTTAACAACTTAGCAAATGCATCAGGCAAAACAAATAGCAATGGGATTTAGAGATTAGCTAATTCATCCAGGTACTGTTGAACCACTGCTGGTTCAGGCAAGACCACAATAACAGACTAACCCTGTTAAAACAGGCACAGTGATTAATAGAGATATCCAGACATCTTAACCCGCTACACCTGCCAACTGGCTCCACCCAGCACTGGTGACAAACAGACTCTCAACTGCTCAGAAATACCAGGTGAGAATTATTAACATACAAACAAGTACATCAGCCCATCACAGAATTGTTGGGGTTTTGCCTGACTGGGAAAAAACAATTAGGAAAAAAAAAAAAAAGAAGAACTCACCATTCCTACAGAACAAGCATGATGTCAACATAATTGTTGTGTCTTCTGGCCTTTTCTGATGTGTTCTTTCCTAAACTCTCACTTCAGACAAAGCATTTAATTTTTTCATACTTCATATTCTCTGAAAATAAGGTTATCAGGCCTCAAAGTATATAGAAGATTCAAGAAAAGAAACTTTCTTCCCCTTATATGTCTCCATCTTTTATATGATCTCCCAGACTTCAGGCACTGAAGCTAACTCACTGCTCAAGTAAAGCAAGACTTTTAGCCTTTTCCTCACACAAGCACTCGATGCAAATGAGCAGACAATGACTCATGGAATAAAATTAGGGACCAACCCTATAAATTAATTTTCCCCAAGAGCATTGTACCTTTTACCCATAAAAAAGGGCAAGTTTCCCATTTTAAAAGTAAATATTCCTTTAAAAAGATGAAAATTAAATAATATTTGCTATGTTTTTAAGCTATACTAAATTATGGATTGATTCAAATATAAAATATAAAAGTCAAAGCATGCCTACAGCAAATAGCATTTACATGTTATTTCTGAATATATATAATAATGCTCGTTAGTACTATTTTTTACCGTTTTCTCTTCAAAATTGCTGGTGAGGTGCAACTTCACCAAAACATTACACACCTCTCAATTTCATATAAGCTTTTAGAAACACCTAAGATACTAATATATCCCAACACTTGACTCTGAAGTCAAGACTTAGCACAGTAAGATGCGTGGAGGACTCCTATGAATCTAAAGAACAAACAAGTACTTCAGATCAATATTAAGTTTGGGTTAGTAACAGATCTGGGGGTGGAATTGGAGGTATAATGGGGTGTCAATGGAAAAAACTTCCAAGGTTTCAGGAGCTGGTAGGCTAAGCAATTTCTGTGCTTTTAACCCAAGTGGCTGCTGCAAAAGACAACACGCAAGTTAATCTGAGAGCCTGGCACAACAGAAATGGCTACTTTATCTCAGTCTTGATGAAGCTAAACTGAAAGTTATTGGCACTTGCTCTGCACCTCTCCACCATCATGCTTTCTCCTTAGGTGTCCTTTCCAGAACAGTAACCAGAGCCATGTCTTCTCCTCACCCAGCTCTGAGGCTCCTGTCATTGCCTAGGAGATCCCTCAGCCACAGAGGCAAAATTGAATTTCACTTCTGGTGACACCCTGGGAAGGAAAGCTGAGGGTGTTAATAGGAAGGAGGGCTGGGGGGGAAAACAAGATGCCCCCAGCCTTTTACCACCTTTGAGATTCCCTCACTCCTTCCTCCCTCTCGTGCACGTCTCCAGGCTTCCTCCACAGTCCTGAAGCATCTCTTTCCCCATTCAGCATCCTTTCAGTATCCCCACACCTGATTTGCAAAAAAAAAAAAAAAAACTCAAACAACCTGTCAGCTTCCTTTCCTTCAAGCAGCAGATGCTGCTCATACAGGGCATCCCAGGCCACGTCAAAGAGAAAAGGTGTCAGGTCAGTGTTGGGCTCTGCTCCAATACAGTGAGGACAGTGTGACTAGACATGAAAAAACAACACTCAGCTGAGGAGCTCTGGAGAAGAGAGTTCACTGTGGCCCAGCTCAAAGAAAAGCAAACTACTACTTTTGCTGACCCTGTCCCCCACACCAAAGTTGCTGTAAGGAGCATCTCAGGTCAGAATATCTCATCATCATCTTCTCAGTCTTGCCAGAAAGAGCTGCATTCTTCAGTTGAGTCTGAAGTTGATTCAGATATTGTTAACAGCAAAAGACAAAATTATGAGTCGTTAAAGCCCTGCTTGGATTCTCTTCCACCTTCTGTAAAAGTGGCCACTAATCAATACTATTCACAGTTTCTTCAAGTGCAATTGTGTAAGATGTTTTTGAGAAGCTGCTCACGGGAGGAGGGGGCGGGGGGGGGAAGAGCTTGCCACAGAGCTCTGCAGAGCACAGATCCAGCTGTGTAGCCAGCGCAGCTCATGGGCACAGACAGTAAACAAGCAGAAATAAATCAATCTGTTCCCCCATTAAATTGTTGCTACTTGAACTGCAGTATCTCCCACACTGATATTGTAGATAATTGTTTCATCTTCATTACAACCAGTATTAACACCCAAAGCAATAAAATCTTTCACATTCTCATTTTATTCAAGCCAAAGGACAACCCTGTTGCAGTGACATATGGCTCTGCTCCTCTGCGAGTATGTTAGACTGCCTACAAAGTCTCCTTGTCTAGCAAAGGATAATGCTTTTTAAAAATCAATGACCTGCATTAATTTGTATTTTCCAGCAAGAAAACCTCACATATCATCGTAATCATCTTTCTATACAACAGACAAATGAGTTTCCTCACATTGTTTGCATTTTTTTCCTCCTTTAATAGAATGGTTTTAGACTATGTCATTGATTATATAGCCAGAATGTGCTATTTTTTTTTCGGACAAAAGTCAGCTTGGTGTTAACCAACTGCAGAGCAATTCCTGCATAGTTGAAACAACATAAAGAACAGTCTGGGGGATATGAACTGAGGATGGGACTAAGTTCTGCACCACTTTGAAAACAAGAGGCAGTTCGTAGCCATTTACTTACATATGAATTTAAACCTCAGGGGATTTGGTATGTCTCTGATTTTATTTTAATCCAAAAGGTTTCTCTGTTGTATATGTTCTGCCAACCAAGTGAGCATCCCAAACTCCAAAAAAAAAAAAAAAAAAAAAAGAAAGGATTAAATGCCCCCCTGCTCTTCTCCTGGCTCTGTGATTCCTCCCCATGTTACTGCAAGATGACCAGCTGCCATGGGGAGGGCAGAGATTATCCCAGGTTGCTCTTCTGTGAGTAAGAAGATCTCCATTGCTGTGAGACAGGGACCTGAAATCATGGTCCCCCATGTCCTGCAGGAGACCTTTACAAATGGATGCTTGTAAGCCTTCCTTGTGAAGATGGAACAGATTTGTATTCTTACATGGTTAGCAAGTATTTCTCTGCTTGAAGATGCAGGTTCAGGTAAGGAGAGCTGCAGCTCCATGAAATCATAACAGCTGATGTACAAGATCATAAAAAAAATAGGCATAAACAGGTAGAATATTTATACCTCCTCTTCTTTTCCATCTAAACCTCCACTTCTAAAACCAGCAGATTTCAGACCAAGGAAATTACGTTTATTTATTGTTTTTAACAAAACCTCTTCTGCCTGTGCCAACAACTTCTTAATAGTAAACAGGATGCAAACTGCATGACATAAAGGAGCAGATTTTGTTTAGCAAATGCTTAATGTCATTGTCATGGTTTCTAAAAAGGCAGCTTATAATGGCACTGAAATTTGCACTTACTGCAGCTTAATTAATGAACGCCCATTTCCCATTTATATCTAATGCAGAGACTTTCAGATTAAAAAAGGGAAATATTTACTCATGTACTACTGTATGAGAATAAAATGTATGATGAAAACCCCTTAGCCCTAGAATTCTGAACTATCATTTCCTTTTTGAAGCTGCAGATGTCTTCCTTTCTAAAATATTCTGTTAACCTCTATTCCAGTCATAACTTATTTTCAATTACCATGCCAACAAAATACATTGAAACCTATAAGTCATTTTTTGGCATCATTTGTGGAGAGTAATATTTCATGAAATAAAATTTTACCCAATGACCTAATTCATTAAAAAAAACACACCCACTTCGGAGGGCTAGTATAAATCTATTTTTAGATAACTTGAAATAAAGCCCAGCAAGGAGTGACTTCTAATTGGCAATGCATTAGATTCAGGGACTTGAAGTGGGCACTGACTGACTGATTACCTTTGGAAAGATTTGGGTTTTTTTTTAATGTCACAATAAACATAAGAAACAGCCAAGTTTATTACTTAAAGCTAGAAAATGAATTAAAACTTAAAATCAAAACAAATGGCACCACCCCACCCACCCCTGAAAACCACTCCACCTCCAAAGGAAACAAATGGATCTAATTTGGGAAATCCACATTCCATTTAAACTGCTTCCTCTGTGACTCAGTATTGCAGGTTGTCTTCTATAAGTGTCCAACAAGCTATGAAACTATTGGCAAGCATTACCATCCACACGTCCATCCATCTAACTCTCAATCTATCCTAGTACCCTTTTTATCTCCATTTCACAGGAACAAAGACACAGCAGCATGATGTAGAGTCAAAACAGAGGACTACAGGACAAAGTAAAAAATCTGAATGAAGGTCTCATTAGTTTTCTACTCTACCCTCAATTTCCCCTGCACACCCCCGCATCAGCACATTATATAGATTCTGGTTAGATAATACACCTCTTCCTCATCTGTAATAGAGTTCAACATAGAGAAAGAATCAATTAAAGCTCAATAACAGATAGAGAAAGTTAACAGAAGACATTCTTGCCATTGAAAAATTGCCTAACATGCAACTGCTCACAATCATACCTGTCCTGTTACTTCCAAGGAAAAATTATGATAGTATAGTCTAATCTCCAAATGAGTCAGAGAGATAATGCAGTTTAGAGACTAAATGCAATCTTAAAAGGGCCAAGATTAAATAAAATAAAATGAGTACGCATTTTCAACCTTATCATAATATTGCAAATACAATATTAACAGAAATGTTCGCTGCATTAAAAACCAAAACATTTCCTTTTGATAGGCATATTTCCTTGAAGAGTTTAGAGTCCAAACGTTAAATGTTATATCCCTTACTCTCCCTCAACATCTACTGCTCTTACCAACTTTCTTAAATCATGCTGATCCTACCTTAGAGCCAAGAGAGGACACGCTAACACAGCAGCAAAAACAACCCAATATTTCTCAATTTATGCAGAGCAGCAGCCAAAGCTATTTAAATAAAGGACTAAATTACAATAAATAGTTTGGGACCATAGAATATATTTATTGTTCTGCCTACCTCTAGAGCAACTTTTGTTGCTGTTGCCATGGAGGTTGTAGGGCATGAAAGAAAACTCTGTTTAAATTAAAGGCTTTGAATGGCTTATAATGGAGAATGACTTTTCATTAACAGGTCTTTACCTGTTAATCAGCAGTACTATGATTAGTTCACTTTCAGATTGTTCTTATTTATTTAATGAGGACATAGAACAAAAAAGCCTGTCACTGTTCTTTATTACAGAGCATTTATTCTAAGCATTAGAATAAAGGGAAGTTATATATTTCCCAGCTCCCTTTGGATGAACCTTCTACTTTGAATCCAACCCAGTTCAAAATAAGGACATCCAGTAATAGGTACCCAACTTGGGATAGAGCTTCTACATATTTTTTTTTAAATTTTAAAATAAAGAAAGTGGTGCATCTATTTAGTTCATCTGTTCAGAAAAATCAGTCATTGAAAGTTATTTTCATATAAATTATATATTTATGTTTTTCATATTCATGCGAACTTGCCTCTCATATTTAGAACATTATAGATTAAACTAATTCCTTCCTCCTTAGCTTCTTACATGACATGTCATGGATGTTATTTATTATTGAATATATATCCAGATACAAGATATCTTCAGACAAAAACATCACTATGTCTTGCAGAAACTGTAATCAGAGTTTTGCTCTGCTGAGGCAGACACACTTCCAGGTGATCCAAGTCATAATGTTTTGCTACTCACTTTTCTCATATTCTTTGAGAAATTACTTAGCCAGAATCACAACATTACCCCCTGCAAACCATAAATAACATTTTTTTCCCCCCTATAAAGTTTATTGTCTAAAGGTAGGTTGAGAGTCAAAAAAAATCATTAGCGCTTGTCAAATGCTATTAAGTCTGCAACAAAAAGGTGTTTATTAAATTGCATTGTAATGCAACAGATGCTACAGCAGTCAACCAATGCACTGTCTGGCCAGCAAACAGGGAGAAGGATTTTTGACAGAACTTTTGAGAGGGGGAAAAAAAAAAAAAAGAAAAAAAAATAAAGGTATGCATCTTAAACACAGAGAATCTCGTAACTGTAAAGAAACATCAAAAAGGGTCTTATTCAGGAGATGATTAAGAAATCTACAGCTTTACCTCCCACACACCCAAGAAAACAGAGAAGAAATAGTCAACAGTCATTCATCAACGGCCTTGTAAAATTGGTACATTTTCTAAATACATAGTCTGATTCATTACCCCATATTTTAAGCATATGTACTATGAAACAGGATTACCAAAGTTTTCAAAAAGAAAGATACAATTTTCTCAGGCAGAAAACATGTTCAAAGTTTTCTAGTCTATCCTCTTTGACATTCCTGTCAATGCCTCTGTTAATTACCAAAGTACCTTGATACTTAGTGGTAATAATTAATCTGATTGACTGAGTTAACCACTGCTGCATTTATATAGTATTCACTTACTGATATGCAGGGGGACAAAGGCAAATATCAGAGTTTCACATCTAACAGATATTAGGTGAAGCCCAAAATAAGAGAGTAGATCTAAAGCTATGCACTTCATGTTTGGAATTACACATTCCTAAGTAATCAGATCGCTAAGAAGAAGATACCTTTTTAACATCAGGAAAAAAAAAAAATTTAATCTCATTCAAACCTGGAGTTGTAAAATAATCACAATACAACTATGTAGCTGTCACTGCCAACTCAGTTCACATCTCCTTTGTTTTGACAATCTTTATTACTGCTCTTTATTCATAAGTAAGTTTATGCCGGTTTTTCAGGCTTTTTGGGCTTTGTTTGGGTTTGATTTTTTTTAGTGAACAATTTAGTAGAGGTGAACCATTAAAGAAAAAAAAAAAAAACCTGTCTATTATTCAATCTTTAGAAAGCCACAACCCAAACACCTTACTCATGAAGTAAAACACAAGACTTCTGAATGCCCCTTGATACAACAAAGAGAAAAAGTATGATGGATTCTCAGCAGGGGTGCACCACCACAGTGTCACTCCAAGCCAGGACTTGCTTGTTTTCCACCTCATTGCCAGAACATTATCCTTTGGTGCTCTCTTCTGTACAGACCATGCTGTCCTTTTCAGGGTCTTGTGTTTCATGATTCATCATGCAGAAATTTTACTGAGACTCCCTAAAGCCTCTTTTCAAACAGGCTGTACTTTTCCACTGTCTCCCAAATGTTTCAACTACTTTTTTTTTTTCGTATAATAAAACAATGAAATAGGGAACATCTCTGAACAGGTCCAACAAATGTGCTGACAACTGCTATGTAACTTAACCAAAAAGAGTTAATGAAGTGGTCCACCACACGCTAATAAGATACATGATACAAACAATATCTCAAATTATTTTCATGAAAATATACTTGGGTTTTAATATGCTAGAGTAACATACATTTTCTAAGCTACCCTAAATTGTATGTATCCAGCCTAGTATAAGTTTCAAAAAAGCAGCACACAAATAGGATTTGCTTGTTTTTTGTGATAAAACACACACATGCATATTGTAAGAGGGAAGACTTGTATCAACTCAAATATTCAATGGAGAAATACCGAATATTTCCCCCCCCCGAAAAAAGCAAATCCAAAAATTCCAGAACCTCAATCCTGCTTAAAATCAGATCATTACATGAGATTTTGGATACTCATCCACATTATCACTACAAATACATAATTTGGGTAACACAGAAAGAGATACTAGATAAATTTAATTCTTCAGTGATCTAACACCCCACCCACAACCCCCAGCCTCTCCAACCTATGGTTGAAAATACTCTACCACAAATCACAACACTAATATAGAAATGGAAGTTTCCCTATGACAACACAGCAGCCTTCTTGCCCAAGCTGGAAAAAAAAGGAGGTCTGACCACATGAAATAATGCTGTACAACACTGAGCAGCTCCAAGACTTATTTACTAGCATAGAATGCAGGAATATAAAGGATCACCTATGGTTGGTGGTAGATTTATGGTTGTACATATTTGCCTCTCACTTGCTGCTGGACAGCAGGCTGTCAGGGAAGTCTGAGTGATGGTTTTGTGCCCTGCAGGAGCTACAACTTGGGATTCTCCACACACAAAAAAAACCAAACACATCATAATAAAGCTTTTAGTGACAGCTAGGATGGTGGATAACTATAATTGTGTTATCACACCGAGTGACTTTTCCTAAGGAGAAGATTGTAACTTCACCTTTGATTACTCCTCCACTTTTAATGCCCGTTGTGCTAGACGATTCTACCCCACTATCACACAGGTAGCTATTGTAACACCATACTGAGACAAAAAAAACAAGACACAAGTAGACAATTTGGAAGATGAATGGGTCTTTTCTTCAAAGACAAAAAAAAAAAAAAAAAGCACCACTCTCTACTGCAAGGTTAAGCAGATGAAGTCATCACTACCCTGGTATTTATAACCTCATGGTAAAACTGGAATGTTATTTTTTTCCCCACAGTGATTTTACCTCAAATAACTCAGAAACGTTCAGCATCAATGTTGAAAGTGTTGCTGTCAGTGAACACTGGGCTGAGTGTACTCAGTAGCATACCAGAGCCCCCTCATTTAGAAACTGAGACAGTACAATTTATTTGCAAAGCACGGCATGGTTGGGTGGGGTAGAGCTGAGAAACCCTGACATTTCTACAGTCACCATCTCCGACTCCCCTTCACTGTGTTTTCACTATTTATACTCCTAGTTATGTTGGAACTTCTCTTCCACTCATTAATCCTGAAGAGATCTGACACTGTCATTAATACAGGTATTTTTAGAGCTTCATACAACAAGGAGAAGTGAGAGTAATGTCAGGGGAAAGGGAGCACACAGACTGATGGGGAGCCAGAGGTTCCCTCCCAAAAAAACTCCATATCATTGACTTGCTCCTGTTACATGACTCTGCTCACTTATTTATTCCCACTCCTTGCTTGTTTCCCATTATGTTATGTGACAAATTTCAATCTTGGTGTTTATTTCCACAGATGTAAACACAGAATTGTTTCAAAAAGAGTTCATACACACCTTTTAACTAAGGCACACATCCTCACAGCCATAGATTCTAAAACATATTTAGGTGGTAACTCACCCTTGATTTCATTTGAATGAAATGTGTAAATACTTCTGAAGATGTGGGTTTTCAGAGTACCATGATACAATGGTAGATTTAAAATTTTCTCCTTCTTGAGTATCATACCAGATCCTGACATAATTTTTTTAAAATATGTTTTGAATAAGTAAGTCTCTGACAATTGATCAGTGGAAGAAACACTGAAAGTAAATCCATATATAATAATTAGTCAGGTTTTTACTCCAAACATATAAATATATTCCATTTACCTCACAATGCAGGTTAGAAATTACAACATCAGGTTTATCTCATAGGGTGGTATTAAGACTTCAGTTACTTGTGAAGAATTCCCACATCCTTGGAAAGCACAGAAATTCTCTGTACATACAGTAAAATGACAGCATATAGAGGTTCTGCTTGGCATTACCCTCCAAAGTCTGAATTTAGCTATAACAAAGGTAATTCTTACTGAAAAGCTTTGGAAAGCTTAGGCACGGATTTTAGTGTTATTTGACAAAATTTTTATAGCTTTTGTAAGAGCAACACCTTGCAAATGCAGATGTAGCTGCAGACATCTGTTAACTAAACAAAGCTGAGGTGCATCTCCCTCTGTAATTCCATCCTACTAGGCAATGATCTGGAAAACCTTAAAGCATAACACATTAAGTTCAAGAAACCATTTCAGGGATCCTGACTCCTTTCCCTTATCATCTGGAGCACATGTTTACCATTTATGGCTCATCACCAGCACATGCAATCACTTATATTCCAAATGTTCAAGGAGCTCCATAGCTGAGGAAGAAAGTACATTAATATTCTGAACTATCTGGAGACATCCAAACTTGGAAAGGCTCATGACTTTGTACTCCAACACTTGGATGCCTTTGACACACTGTGCTACCCTAAGTCCTTCCTAACAAGTGCAGCTTGCATACATAAAGCAATATTGATTCAGCTGTGCATAGCTGTTTATACAGCCTTTCAGAAGCATAGCATCTTCAAACACTGCTGCAGACATCAGACCGTGTCTTCCTAGGAGAGGTTTAGTGGTTGTCACTGAGGCTTGACTTAATGATGCACACTGCGCCAACGACTGTAATTAACTTTTTTGGTTGGCCTCACAGAGCTGTTTTCTACAATCTGATCTGTTCTGCATGAACCCTGTTATGATTTCATGCGGGAAGGAAGCTTGCAGCCACAACATCTTTCATAAATAAAACTGCCCTGATTTATAAAGGTTGTGTTGATAAGGAGCAAAGATATCATGGTACCCACGCATGGATAAAACGCAGCACAAAGCTTCTTTCTGAAGCAAAATGTCTGGAGATTAAACGTAAAGGAAAGAATGCCATCCTTCTAAATGAGCAGTTCAAACAGTTTAATAAAGGGAGGAATAAGGACAATAAGGACAATATTTTGAAATGAATGCTTTTATCTATACCACATGGTGTCTTTCCCAGTAGCTTTACCACAATTCAATAGCATGATTTCATAAGAAAGGATAAGAACTAGTCTTTGTTTTGCTGCTTTCAGGAGCCAGTTTATTTAAACCTTCCAACAAGGAGGTTATGTGAGCTGATGTTTCACATGAACTGCTTTACTTATCACTTAAAATGCAAAACAGAACATGACATATTCCCACTTATCCAACTGCATTAGGTTGAATATATAAATACAAGTGTTCAAGGACAAGTGAAGGATCTCTGTCTTAGAGATCATCTAAAAATTCCTTCTTGATGCCTTTTTTTTCCTTTCCTTTTCATACAAACACATTCTAGGCATAACGGTTAAGAAATAAAAATACACACAGGGGTAAACGCATTTGCTTAAGCTTCTAACCCAGACAGGAAAACATATGTGAGCAACATATCCCTCTTTACCTACAGCTGTGTCACTACACTTACCTCATTTCAAATCCTATTCCTTATATTAGTCTTTTCCTTTCCATATATCTTGTCTAATTAAGATGCTATTATTTGCTTCCTTTGGCATCTGTAGAATCTTATCAGCACTTACTGGGAGGAAGCATTTCCAAGCTTATAGAATGCTAGATTATTTTCTATTAGGGTCTGCAGCTCCTTAGCACATCCACCTTTCACATCAAGTTTCTTAGCCACAAGCTTTCATGCTTCAAGCATTTTAGATAGGTGAAAATATCAGTTCCTCCAACTGTAAGAGAGAGGTAATGATTTACCAGAAGTTAAATAAAATGACACCTAAGCCACTTTACCCTGCAAAGTTCTAGCTTTGCAAAGGAAGAGTCCAGGAAAATTAACTCAGTCTTTTTGCCTGGCTTATCCTTACACCATTAAAATAAACATGAAACAATATGTTCCTTTTTAACCACTTGATGAGTCAGTGCAGCTCAGGAAACTGATAAAAGGTTTATGGAAATAAATTAATATTGCATGAATGTTGCTGGAGCTATTAAACAAACAGAAGCGCAAACCCATCACTGAAGCCAAAAGAGACCTTTATATGATGAGGGAAAGTGGCAGAAAAGTCAACAATCATTATTACAGCAGGTTCTTTGCCCTGAGAAAATTGCATATGACCTAAACAGATGGAAGTGATGCAACTGATAGTTACGCGGTTTATATCAGAACTTACAACTGGATTACACTGCTTTTAACAATAAAAGAAGTTTCTTTTAACATCTTTTTTTTTTTATGAACAAATGAACATTTACCAAAATCTTTCAGACAATCTCTTCTTCAAAATAAATGAGAAATAAAGAATAGTATTTTTTTTAAAGCTATGAAACTACTGTTATGGGTGTTTTGGTTATGCATTTACAAGTCTGATGCATGACAAGTCCTTGAAGTTGATGACATGACATAACAAATACTGTGACATATCTTCAATACGCAAACTCAGTTTCATTTTTAAAATGCAGTCAGTTCAGTTACTTTTGCTGGAGACTGAGAGAAAGATCAAAATTATCATCCTTCCTGCAGGAGCCAGACTCAGATCTGCAGATCACAGATGCTTCAAAGATGCTACCCAAAAGTAACTGCTGTTTCTTACCCACATTCACACTGTACTTCAGAAATATGCACTTGTGTGACAACAAAGGAGGCAAACCTTTCCATGACCTTGCAATACACAAAGTAAGCTCCATTCCCGAGCATAGTGACCTCCACAGAGTGAAGTTCCCAAGCTTTCAATCCAGCTAAGCATGAGCATTTTAATATACCAGGATTTCTGAAGAACTTCAGAAATACCGTTGAACCAGAAGCAGTTTGGGCAGGAAAAATGGGAAGGACTGCGCAGAAGCAAGCAGCCCTCTTCTTTCTGGTACATATAAAAAGTTAATTCTGATAGTATTTTAATACTCCCAAGTACAATCTTCCAAAGTTTCTGTTAATTTTCTCAAGAATGGTGTATTTTTATTTGCATGAAGGACAGCATTTAAAATCCACTCTAGACAACATTTGCCCAGTCAGAAAAAAAAAAATACTTTGCAGTGACCTTAAAGACATTAACAGAATCTCTGCATGTATTTTTTTTTAATTAAGACCAGCCATTAGGAAATATCATTGATCAACTGGCTTATTCATTACTGACATTTCTTTAAGCTACAGTTATGCCAAAATAAGAGTAGATCTACAGAAGAGATTATCTTTGAATTCAGAAAGAAATTATTTCCATAGTTTAATGTTGCACTCTAATGAAAGTCACATTGAGTTTTTAAAACCCGTGTCTTCAATTAAGAAAACAGGTAGAGTAAGAAAATGTGAAGTAACCTTTAGAGGAACTTCTTTAATGAAGAATTTGCCATCAGTTAAAGTACATTTATTTCTTTACTATCATCTGTTGCATAAACTCCCATTATACACTGTCCGCCAGATAACAGTGACCTATCATAAAAGCCAATTAAATATACTTGTATTGGGGAAGACTACAGCCCAGGCACTGCAGATCATTAGTAGTCAGCAAAATACACTACTGTAGAAAAATGCCACTACCATCCCTGGTGTTAGTCATAGAAAGTGTCAATGTAAAAATTTTGCATATTATTGGAATAACTTCAAATAACACTTTTACACAAGAATTACCTTTGAAGATGTTAATAAATGTACTGTTTCTAACCTCCTACCTATTTTAACTCCTCTCAGCTCCTCAACCCTATTTTCTGTCTTTTATTCCCTCTCCTGCCTGCTTTTGTCTGACATTCAACAATACTGGAAATGTAATCTCACTTCATCTTAAGTGTTTGATAAATTAACATGTTAAAGTTTATTTATTAAAGACCTATATTATTGGCTCTTGGGTTTGATGGAAAGCAAAACTACTTCATTATGCCTTATATTCACAAAGAGAAATTTAATATATAATACTTTTTTTAATTAAATCCCTAATTACCACTCTACATATTTTAAAACAGTAATTTCTTCAAAAGATCTCTCTCTAAACATGGCTCATCCTTCATCCAGACTTAAATGTTTTCATATAGCACACTAACAGTCTTTGACCACTGTCAGAAAAAGTCTTTCCTGCTATTCCAGTAGATTCATTTATACATTTGTATTGACTTATGAGAAAAATTTTGAAGGAGAGCACAAGAAAGCTGCTTCTGCATAGTTCGAGTAAAATCACAGAAAAAAAGGAAGCATGATAATCAAGAAAAACAGTAGTCTTCCTTTTAGATCTTCTTTCTTATTATAATAAATAACCTTTTGAAGAAAAGGAGACTGGTAATTACTCAACATCATCCTCTAAAAAGATGAACAACCTGAGGATAACAAAACAGTTATTTTCACCCTGTATAAAGACAAATTAAATGTTAGCATATTTCAGTGTGTTTAATTTAACTACAATCTGTTCCTCATAAAAGGAGATGATGTTGTTCAAGATTGAGAAAACGTTTATATATTTTTTAACTCTATTAAATTTTCCCTAACTGCTGACCAGGATAGTCATACTTGGTACTTCCCCACCACCACCACCACCTTTTCCTCTCCTTCTCATTCATATATAGATCTGGCTCATTGAATCAACCACATCACAATTACACAGCGGAGGACGGAGTAGTCAGCAAACAAAACATTGAAGACTTACCATTTACACAGATTTCAAAAGATTTGCAAAGGTCATCCTCAAACAGGCAGCCTAAAAACACAATAGAAAGGTGAAAATTAATACAGGTATCAAAATGAGGATAATTAAGACTGAAGATCTTTCAGGCTATTAACTGCTCAACAAGAGTCAGACATTTGGTTGGTCTTAGGAGTCCAAATTGGGAGGTACAGAAAGTCAAGAACATGGAAACAGGTCTGGTTAGACACGCATCTTACTAACTGGTTAAGTCCAGAATAACCTTACTGAAGTCCAGAAATACCTCTACTGAGGGTTCAGTTTTCTCTGTGCACATCTCTCTCATATAGTAACATGGGGAACTTCGCGTTCTCCCAATTTTGAACGCATTATACCACAGCAGAGTAACACTGCAATACACTACAAAAATATACATCAACAAATCAGGAGTTTCCTCAAGATATTTCTACTGCAATGATGAAACAAGCCTAGGGATCTGGTATAAATTGCTCAAATTAGGCTTATATTTGGTAACTGCAACCATAGACCATGGCTAGCCCCTCAGGAGCACTAACTCTTTGGAGAAAGGCTTAAAAATTAAGCCGTCCATACCAACACTGCAATACCTCCACAGACAGCTGACGAATCGATACAGGTCTACAAAAAACATCCCAAGGGTTTTTTTCCATTTATAGCACGAAATTTGTTCCAAAGCATGTTGCTTTATGGGCCCCAAACCTCACCCTAGAAACTGCATCCAGGTTGGCAGTCCCAGCTCATGCACTTATATACATCTTCATGGATAAAAGTGTTCTGTTCCCTTGTTGCTACTATTACCTAATCAAGTAATGAGACACTAGTTATTACCTCCTTTATCTTCAAATAAAACAAACTGCTGATGATATTCATGAGGGCAGCAGAGAAGTGGGCAGGATACACATCTGCTCTGGTCGCTCCACACTGCGGGACAGGGACAAGGACCAAGTACAGAAGCAGCATGAAATCCTGTGCTATTGCTAAGGGCATGCACTCTGTTAACCCAACTAGTAATTTCTTTGTTGTGTGTTTGGTTTTGTGGGGTTTTTTTGAAAAAGATAGAGAACTAGGACCGCATAGACTCCAAGAAATGAAGATGTATTTTGAATGCATAAACTGCCATATTATCACAATTAAGCCTACCTGGGAAGTACTTTAGGCTTACAAATGGACACAGGGATTTATCAAAATTAAGCAGTCTCAAGCAGTTTCACACTATGCATCAAAAAAACACCAGGAACTTCACCACATCTAAATACAGGAGCAAATTCTCTCTCCCCAGCCGTGCCTATGCCTGCAGAAGCACAGAGTACAAGCATCTCTATTCATCAGACAGTCAAATGGATTAAGTAGCCTATTCTTATAAAACAAAACCAACCAAAAGAAACCCACACACCACAGAAAAACAGCAGCAACTGAAAGGCTCAAGACTATGTTCATGAATTACCAGATTCCTAACCCTGCTAAAAAAAGAGCTCAGGAGGATAGAGTGACTTATGTATGCCTGCATAGCCTTTCAGCAGGTAACTGTATTAGCACACCATTAAACCTGAACTAATATACTGTGTCTCTCAGCAGAATTTATTAGCACAGTGCCAGGTCTGAGCGAGGCAAGCACATTTACATGAATTGGAGTCATTTGGAGTACTAGCAGAGCCCCTTATATCGATCTCACACCTGCCTGCAACAACCCCAATATACATAAGCAGATAGTGAAAGCCTGCAACATGCACACTGATAAAAGCGTTCTCTTGTCCTTTTACCTATTCACCAATAAACTGTGGATACACATCTGGTAGCTTTTGAGAAGTAAAGGAAGTTTCAGAGCAGCAAAGGCTTCTTCAAGCAGAGTATGGCAGAAGAGTATGTGCCTACACAAACTCCGATTTGTGACTTATATTTGAGATGCATAAGATTTTACTCCAGACAAGTCTACTGTAACAGCCAACTAACCTGAAGCAGTGTCTAAAAAAACCCAAAAAAAACCAGCAAAGCAGAAGGATATCTGAACTATACATTGACTCAAAGAACTTAAGGCACGAATGAGGACAGGCAGTGACCAAAACTCAAAGAACTTAAGGCACGAATGAGGACAGGCAGTGACCAAAACACATCGGCACAGATTATACAGCACAAGAGGAGGTCTAATTAAAAGCATAGTAATGATCACTGAGAAAAAAGAAGGTAAAAGGCTTCAAGTACTAATACAAGCTAGACAAATGAAAGTTGTACTTCAACATTATTGTTTTCAGAAAATTAAAGTTGTCTTTTCTAAAAAAATCTAAAGTTAGAAAAATCCTTGGTTAAACGTCTCTGCCTTGTTTTCCTGAGAGATAACAAAAAGGTCGGAACCAAAAGCCTGAAATATCTATGCCCAATGAAGGGCTGCCAAAGGTGTCCTCTGATGGAGGGAAGACAGGTAGCTTTGTAGTTGATTTCCCATCCTGCAGCAGCTACGCCGTCGATCCAAGAGGTGTCAGATGAGAAGATTCAACCAGGAACACTTCTAGTGCAGTCACACATTAAAACAGCAACTGGTTCACCCGGACCCTACTGATTTTGAAACACTTGGGAGCTGGCATCATAGCCACCTGCCACCATGGCCACTGACACTCTCAGAAACAGAGAGATCCAGGTTCAAGATGAGCAAAATGAGTATGCTCTGGTACAAAGAAATAAACAGCCAGGCTACCTCCATACAGAACTCCGACTCAAATGCACTCTGATTTTGCTTGATATATTTTGCATTATCACCTAATATATTTTCTATGAAAAGCACAAAAGGAAACCTATTTTATCATGGTTTAGTTTTCTTTTTAATAATAGTTGGTTATATGATGCTTACTGCAGCAAGGCATCTGACACAATTAGCCTTAGAAACATATGTTTTGGAGGGCAAATTAATGAAATGCATCACGAACTATACCCATCTAAGATTACTCTAAAATAAAAAGCACCTCCAAAACTCCTTGAAAAATATTTTATTTCAAGTTATTTATTGCTAGAATTGATTGTTATGCATATTTCACCCAACCAGTAAATGTGCTAATTTAACTACCGATTTATCTTTTGTTGTTATTTGCTGTGAGATTAAGAAGCATCATATTTCATTCTAAATATCATCTACGTACTAATAGTAATGGTGGAAATAAGTCACCACTGAAGAGGGAAGTAATATTGTCTCCAAAGAGCACTTAATTCTCTTCATGCCTTATGGGATCAAAATTACATTCCATTTTCTATCAAACAATCCCCCTACCAGAGATCATCTCCCAACACACAGAAATTGTTGATGCAATACCTTCAAACCCCACAAAAAACCCCAAAACACCCACAACCCAAACCTCCAATCTTACTTCATACAGGAGCCCTGAAATAACAAGTTCTCCATGTAACTATTCAACCAGCTGATGGAAAGTAAAACTGAACAGCTGCACATATACTGCTTTGCTTATTCTAGAATTCAAACACAGGTTTGTTACTTCACTTGCATGAAAAATCCACCTCTTCTGTACCCCTTGCACAGTCCCCACATCTCAATAGTGACAAAGAAGGCTGGAGCAATGACTCAGTTGTGCACAGGTGCACCAGCAGCCACCAGAAGTTCACCTGATCCTCCTCCCGCCACGTAACCAAGGCACACAACTTTAAGTCATGTGTCTCGTTAGTACAGGGAGGGTATAATGGCACATATTGGAGCTACTTAAAACCCAGTTAGCACAGCAGAAAGGATTATCCCATATAGTTGGGTAACTATATGTTTTTTCACATTCTTAAATGAAAGGGTTTGCAAAGGTAGAGTATATGTCCATTAACTTCTACTGACATAAATCATGCACTTATATCTTCTTGATAGTTTGCCACAGTGAATTCCAGAAGAGTTTATATGAGTGAAGTTCACTAGAGGTCAGACAAGCCCAGGCTGACCGTGTAATAAAAACCGATGTAGTGAACTTCCATACACCAAAGTAAGCAGGTCTTTCAGAGAGAATTCAAGAAGAGTAAGTAAATAAATACCTAATTTTATCCTTGCTTCCAAGCACAGTCTTTAGTAGCCTGCAATTCTACTAAGTTGTGCCAGGTGTGAAGACCATTTGTATTTAACCCACTCACATAAACCCACATGTTTTCTCAATGTTTTTTAACTTTATGACTGCATAAAATAAGGGCGGGTATGTATGCTACATATAGCAATAGATTTACATCATGTATTCTTTGTTAACTAGCCAGGAAAAGAGATTCGATAGAGCCTCACAAGATTTTCTACCTCCCTTTCCTCTTCCTCTACCCTACATCTCCTGTACTGGTTCTCAGACTGTCAGCACAACATAATCACAAAACACTGTTGAAAGTAAAGGACCTAAAAGTTTAAATCTCTTCGTCAAGGTATTCTTCTCGTGAGACACTAATAAAACTATTCCCTTTTCCCTTTCATCAGGTATACAAAAGTTTTGCTTTCCCAAAGACAAACTAAGAAGGTCTAAACCACACTGAAATACACTGTTTGGTTTTATAAGAGGTGCCTCTGAAGGGTACAACAGTCAAGGCACCAACTAAAATCACTTGAACTCCATTTAGAAAAAGCTATAGTAATTCACATCTCATGAAAATAACTTTTAAAAATCCACTGATCAAAGAGGTTACATTAATGTTTATTCCTCTGTCTTTTCCCTCAGTTAACCAACCCATGATGACTTCACATTATACATCTCTTCCAAGAATGCCCAAAATCCATAAGCATTTTTATTAAGTAAGATAAAAACCATACTGTAGCCCCCTTCATAAAAAAATTGCCTTATAATCATCAAAACAAGACAACAAACAATAGGCAAGAACAGCTAAGTTTCTTCTCTAGTTATCAATCAGAAATTGGGAAAATACAAACCTCCTAAATCGCTTCTGTTGTTGAGGGTTCTCTGCCTCTTCCCTTCATGCTCGTCATTCAACTGCCACATGAGCACCTCCTGTCTCTTCACATTTGCAGACCGTAACAACCTCACCTCATCACAAATTCTTAGCTAGTATGTGTTCCTTTAATCAAAATATACCAATGCTCATCAGCATTTTAAATAATCTATAAAGAAAACTCACTGCATTTATCTGCTTCTTTCAGATTTAGTTGCTATCTGGTAAGGAGAGCTTGAAGCGTAAGTTCTGCTGAACACTGCTAATGAGAGAAGCAAAAAAGGAAACACCTGGGTAAGCCAACACTGGGCATGTCTGATGGGCCCCGTTGGGTCTTTAGCACCAGCTGTGAATGACTCTAAACAGAGAGCACCTGTTCATTTGCCTATAGTAAGATTAAGAAATATGGTCCAAAATGACATTTTAAAAGTGCTCAGCTCACACAACTGGGATAGCTCTAACTGAAAAAATCAAGATAGTGCATAATAGCAATAAGGAATGATACGATGAACTGATTGGTAGGAAGAGTCAAACATGATTTTTGTGCAGAAAACTGAATGGAGAAGTCATCTCATTGAGAGAGACATATTCCTCTCACTAATAGAGGTGAGAGAAAATTTTGCTCAGTCTGCTAAAGCTGTGATCTATCCAACACATCCTCATCTGTCTGCCATACGTGTATGCTTAACAAGTCTAAAATTACACAAAATTGCAAAAATAACTTGCAATTATAAGCAGAGCTCCTCTCGGTTTCCCAAACTGTGCTTAGTCGGTGCTGTAGGTGTACATACGTGTGTAACGTAAGCATTACTCATTACTCAAAACAAGAGGTCCCTTCCAACTCTGACAATTCCATGATCCATGAATTGCATATGAAAAATCAACTACTGTTTCTTTACTTTAGTTTTATTTTGGCATTCACTTTGATAATAAATTTGGACATTCCCTGGCCGTATTTTTTAAATTTTCATTTTTATCCCCTTTTTTCTTTGCATTTTTTTCTGTTCCAAACTCCTCTATTCTCCTTCTGAGAAGTATTTTTTCTAGCTCCTACTTATTCTCTTCTACTCTTCAAGAAACCATTGTTCCACCACCAGAATGCAGTCTCCCCTTTCTGTCCCTCCGAAGCACATGCTGTACTTGGGCACAGACCTTCCTGCCCGTGCCCTCTCCTTTCACTCATGCAGGTAAACAGCATGTCTGTCACCTTTTTACAATTATTGATTGCTGGCAATTTCTGAATCTCCAGTCTCACCCTTTACCATGGGTGTCCTCCACTTCCCTTCTTCTAGCATGCTCAACCGTTCCTCATCCACCTCTCTTCTGGTGTGACGAACAGGAGAGAGGTAAAGAGACAGAGGTAAGAGAGGGGCAGAATTTGCTCCTTCTTGCTCTCTTTATTCCGAGCTTTTAAGGAGTGGAGCAGGTTCAGCCACGTTCTCTCTTTCTCCTCGGTTCTCACGATATCCAGAATATTCTTCATTGAGGAAGGTGTTTTATCAAGACATCAGAACTTGTGATGGTTTATAAAAAACTGCTTGGAACATTAGTTTAAATATGAAAGAAAAGTAAATCAACGTGGTCAAAAACATTATTAAAGGAGTACATAATACTAAAGGGGTTCTTTCTCCCAAGAGAGAAAGTGGGAAAAATATATGACAGCATAATATGTACTGAGCTTTCGTCTTCTTCCTTTACTCTACCTTTTATGTTTTTTGAATGTAATAGGTGCCTGATGTTTTTGTAACACTTGAAACTCTTGAGAGCAGATATTTATTTATTTTTTTTAATTGTGTGCATGTACAAAGCCTAGTACAATGAAGCACTGATCCCTGGTGAGGAATCCAGGCCTTACTGTAATCCAAATTAACAGTCATAAAGATGACAAAAGAAATCCCTGCAGTGGTTAACTGAAGGACTGTGCAATCTCTTACATGAAAAGTTTCCAAAGTAAAGTAAGGAAAGATTTCCCATAAGTGTTACCATATGGTGTTAACACTTCCACATCTCAGAATTACTCCTTCTTTCAATCACTTTTCATACACACTGATTTTGTATATTGAAATATGACCCTAGGCAGAATAATTCACCATGGAATAATTTTCATTTAAAAGGGAAAACATTAGTACTAAACTTATAGCCAAGATTTGCCCCTGAAGCCTCAATCACAGTACATATTAGTCCTTCAATTACTTTCTTTATATCACTTGCCCTTCAACATGTATGGATTGATGCACTAAATAGGCAAAATAGTATAAAATTGTTGCGATGTATGATACTATTTTTCACTATGCAAGGGGGATACTTTGTCTTTTCTGCATTTAGAAAAAATAGTAATGAATACATCTTTCCTTTTGCATGTAATTAGTCGTGAGCCTGTCCACCACTAAAGAACGGAATTGCTTTGTGGTGAAAATACTATTAACTTTTCTGATTACTAATGCCATGATTGCAATGATGTAGGGCTTTTCTTCTAGGGAGCACTGAGGAAAGGTCACTACTAGGAATAATTGAAGATGTGAGCAGTAATAATAGTTCATGAGGGGAAGAGACAGGGAAAGGCCATCACTGGAAAAGCTCCGAGCATTTCCTTTTGCCCAGGGCTCAGAAAGAACATGGCATTTCATGGGCTGATACAGTCAATGTGTGTTTTGGTGTGCCTTTTTGTCATTTTTTCACAGTGAATATTAGAAGAACTTGTGTATTTTCCCCTGAAAAATGACAATTCTCTCAATGCTACAGTTCCCAACTCTGTTTCTTTAGCAGAGACCACCACTAGTTCAGATAATTTCAGCAAATGGGGAGCACAGGTATAATACTTCTGGCAAACAAGTAGCTCCACTAATATTTAGTTATATTGAACACTAAAATGCCCTCCATTTAAATAAAAAAATTGCAGATAAACCCAGTATTGGAGAAAAAATAGAAGATCATTTAAAAACTAACATTAAAATTGTTACTTCTTAGGTTCAAGACCAAAATCTTTTACCCACACCATTAACTGTGGCAGGAGTGGTCAAATGTGATTTTGCTCAAGTAACTCAGCCCCAAGGAAAAGATCTTTGACATGTTAGTAGTCCATATTGGGACAAAATTAGGATCTCTACAATAAAAAATTATAATCTGTTCCTTCAAAATTAGTAGATGTGAATTGAAGTTCTCACAAGTTGTATAAAAAATATCATGAAGATCCAGACATGGCTTTCAATAACTTCAATTCAATACCTTCTACTGGTGACCAGTTGCTAAAATTAATTTCCTTATTGGGCAGTAAACTGAAATCACCTAACACCCACTAAAACCACAACTGTGACCCAAGCAAAACGTTTTTGCATTTAGCAGAGAATTTGAGGGCTGAACACCATTGACTCGAGATGAATAATTACACTTTGCTGTTTAAATACATCAAAAAGGAGCCTGAATTTTCTTTCCCCTGCTGTTGCTTGTCCAGTATCCTTTCCCATAAAATCTATGGGCAGCAAGGCCTTCTAGTATTTCTCATTGCCATTAGATATTAAAAACTGAGGCTTACATACAGCAGAGTATGATGTTAGAGGCAAAGCACATAGACCAGCAAACATTGCCATTCAGTGGCCTCTGTCATATTTATTCTGTGAAAGAACTACTGTCATCATTATGTCTGTCAACCTCATTTTACCCATCAGTAACTGTCAGTCTATTCCTGTATATTTGTTCTACAAAATTGCAGAATGGAGTGAATTCTAAGTCCTAATTATAACATAATTCTAGCCTTCTTCCACAGTCAGAGTTAAGACAAGCTGGGTCAAAGAAGTAACAAAACATTAGCTGGAGGAAATAGGAACTATCTGTCTGGGAGCTAGGTGCTTTGGATGATAATTCTTCCAGATAAAATTTTCCAAAACACTTAGGTGATAAAGAAGCTTATGTCCCATCATTTGAAGCTAATCAGACACTAAGATGCACAATCAGTGACAGTTCTTTTAAAAAATAGTTCTCTGAAGTTGTGTCTCATGTTTTGGGAAAATTCCTAGTATTGACATAATCAAAGAAAGGAAAAGAGAAATGTTTTATCATTTTCCTCTAACAAGCATCAAAATTTTGTCTTCATTATTTGACAGAAAATCTTAATGTGTATCTGCTTGGTGCTTGAAAAAACATAACCAGAATTCACAGCAATTCTCATCCAGTTATACTGTCTCCAAAAGAAAGTAATTACCCAATATTCTGGGGTAATGCACCTCTCCCAACACTGTCTTGAGCAGACTTCAAAGGCAGAAACAATTTGTTGCAGAAGACCTCTTTGGAATCATTGGCTTTTCTGTTCTGTTTCATTTAGAAAATAGTACAGCGATGATGCCTGTGCCCACAGCTGCAGTATGGCCGGTACCTGTCACATACGAACCCTTCTTTTTCCTTCCTCATTCTTAGAAAATCACTCTCCTTTTTGTTCCATCTCTCTTTCCCAGTTAATTTGAGCTGAGTAAATTATCATGTGGACTTGGCAAAGACAACTTGGGAAGGAAACAAAGAATCCTATAACTCAGTGGAGTCTGAAGAGCAAGGGGAGAGTCTACAGTCATTTATTGCAGAAACGTAATTCTAATCTAGACAACAGCACAAGTGGGTTGGGAGCTACACTTAACAGATGAGCTCCAAATAGGGAGATGGGACCAAACCAGTACTCTAAACCTGTCTGTTTCCATGTATCCATATTGAGGCCTGCTAGGTATTGAAAACACTTTAAATTGCTATTATTGTGTGTTTGGAAAAGCAGCTTTATACATTTATCATGCAATTTTGAATCATACTATAATGTTTATTTAGAGTGCCAAAATCACCTAAGCTCATGTAATGAAAAATACTATTATACATACACTTGGTAATTTCTTTAATAAAGAGTTTAAATAGTCCAGAGTAATCCACATTAATTATTAATGTATTGGAGAAAAATAATGAAAGTCAATGCAGAAAGTCATAGTCCCTTTAAGTTCTTGAAGGAAAAAGAATAATATTTGGTAAAATTCAATGGACTGTGGCACCAAGATGTATCTATATAATTTACCCTGGGAATTTGAATTGTGAATGAAGCTGCAGCATTCTCTAGTATGGGACGGAGTTACGAGAAATAGGTCATACAAGGGTATTAGTAGCACATCAAAGTTAACAGTACTTAGTGGAGATGCCTAAAACTTTTTACCTTCCACGGAAAAATGAAAGAATTTTATAAATGTTTATGTACTAGAAATTTTTTCAACCTACCAAGAACTCAGCTGTTCTAATCAATACAAATTATCTCTTGACATATAATCAATGTGCAGCACCTTGTGGCTTTGTTCAGGTCCTGTTGGACTCATAGCGTATGTAACTGCGTACAGGGGCATCACTCCACTTTGTGTCTGGGATAGATGTTAAGGGGCAGACTTGGGACAATACTTTGTTAATGCTGAAAAAGAATTAAATCTATCTTGTATTGATACAAGACTCATTCCAGACAGTAGTTTAAAATCATTACAGAGTAAAATGATCCGCTTCTACTTATTTCGGTGAAATTACACCAATTTCAAAGAAAATCTGGAACTGAGAGTGAATAGTCCTGATTTTGACCAGTAAATGTGCTCTAATTACTCCTGACTCACCCTGATGTATCTGAGGCTGGTATTAGAGCCAGCTGTTCCAGAATACATTATGCCGTTGTCTCAGTGAAGTATCTCTGCCTGCCCTGTGATACCAGTGAGATGTCTTTTTTCCCCAGGCTAGCTGTTGAGAGGCAGGCATCATAATGACACCTATCAGAGAAGTAGTTAAGAAAAAGACTAATGATTAAAGCAATTTGGGGAGGAAGCCAGGAAAATTAGAGACAATTCTGAAACATGAAAAATATGATGCATGCGGAGTAGCACCAGAATTCATATTCTAGTTCCTTCTTAAAAAGTACATAAAAGACAATTTTTCTGTCTCTAGAAAAAAAGATCACTAGAATGGTAAACCTCTCAGATTTTAGAAGTTCATCTGACTGTTAAACTTCTTTAAACACCAAGGAAAAACTATCCTTGAGAAAATTCATTTATTTAGGAAAAAAAATCTGAAGCCTGGATGCCTTCAGGAGTTTATATAGGTGCCTTTCACCATTAAGAGTAGCCAAAAATAATTACTATATTATAGCCATATAGTCACCAGCTCTCATTAACTTAGCATCTAATGCTTATTGATTTTGATGGAATTGAAGTATCTGAGCAGCTTCATGAATTAGGGCCCCAGTGCCTATTTTTTTTTGTTCATGTTTATTATCTTTGTTATTTTCCCTTGGGCAGTAGGAGGAAAAATCTTAGAACTTTTACTGAACAGATAAGAAAAAGATGTTAACAAACAGTTGATCTTGCATGTCCCCTGAATATCTGAATGTCATAAAGAGGAGACAAGTTACTTATAAGCCAGACTTACTAGCAAGGTTACCAAACTACAATCCAGCAGACTGGAGTTCTAGTGTTTGTCCTGATTTTTGCTGCTAGCCTGGCAAATCAGTTCATTGCAACTTTCCCTCTGTATTTTGTGTGTCTTGTCCAGTTAAATGATAAAATTTATGATTGTTATCATGCGTTTATAAGTAGCTGGCAAGACAGAGATCTGGGCAAGCTTAAAGTGCTAATGATCATTGTAATACAAATAATAACCTTTGTATCCCTTAATTTATCTTCTCCACAGCTCACAGAAATGTTTTGAACCTTAAAGAAAAAGAAGGAGCTGCGTAAAAGTACTGGGAAGCATTCAGTGCAATGCAAACAAGCATTTCCTAAAGAGTATTGCTTTTAATGGTGATTTAAGTAAAGCAAATAAGCTCTACCTCTTCTCAAAAAGTGCAGGGATTTCAACAGAGAATGTGAAACAGCTCCTTGCCCACCACTGATATCTACAGTACATGAGCTTTTGAGTTTATATTCCCTGAGAACTGGGGTGGGGTGGTGGCAGGCGACTGAAAAGTATGTCAGGGGATGAGAATTCTAGTTAGGGCCCTGAAGTTGCCAAGTATCAGACAGGTAAGGAGACCTCCAACTCTCAGGTGACAACTTGTACAAATTTCGGTATGGCTTCAGGAGCACCATCTGTCAAGATACTTCTAATGAAATCATAGATTGGTCTTCAAGTCTCAGCTCAGATTGACTTATCTACCAGTTTGATTTAATGAAAAGGAAAATAAGGCATTTACAAAGTCAGGAAAAAATATGTCTGAATCTTGTGTCCATCCTCTATCATATTCCTTTTGGATGAGTAGGAACTGCAGTCAGCATGATTACATTGTAGTTAAAATTCATAAAACTTGTACTATGCATGTTATATATAGCATACTGGAGTTGTACAATGTTATGATCCACCTGAAGATAACAATCCACTTCTGAGCACAAGTGAATGCTAGTGTTGCCTATTTTTCATATTTCCATCTAAACTTAAGCCGAAGACTGAAGTCAAGGACGCTTGCATTTCTTTAGCATTAGTCAAAGTCTCCAAATCACATTTGCTGAAAACAAATTCCTTCCAGAAGGCAACATATCCCACAGAAAAAAAAGCAGGTACTTCACTGAATATCTACACATCTCATCATAACGCTACGTCTAATAAAAGGCCAAATACCTTTTACTGCTTGCATTCATGCATCAATCTTTATTCCCATCATAACAGCCTCCTCTGTGCTCATTCCTTATCCCATCATGTTACCTTTGCTCCTGAGAGTTACCAGGTAGAAGGCACATAATGGAAAAGAGAAGGGAATGGGGATTTTCACATCAGTATTCACCAATGGGAAACCACCTCCCAGCTTCCTCCACTGTCCCATAAAGCTGCTCTGAACTCCAGAGCTGGCGCCTGCTGAATCCAGCCTCTCACTAGTAACGATAACAAGCCCAGAGCCTACACAATGAAAAAAGAATGGGGCATATTATTAACTTCAACAAAGGATTACCTTTTTTTTTTTTTTAAATGGAAATATAGAGAATGAAGATGGATGAAAAAACTTAGAAACTTGAAAACAGTAAAACCATGGGTATACAGAGGAAATAATAAACACTTCACTAAGCAATAAGAGAAGAAAAAGAATATACAAGAAATGGGGAAAATAAGAGAGTCTGAGAAAGGAAGTGGAGAATAACCTTCACAGAAATGTCTGTAATGCATGGTGAGTTAAAAGTGATAAAAAGTCTGAAGTACAGAGATAAGCCAGTGGCAGAGATAACAGCAGACCTGAGTTTTCCTCATAGCATGTTACACGGACTTCGGAGGAGTGCTGCCTTGGGCTTTCAGAGAGCTTGGCAGAAGGGGACTCTCTCATTTCTTGCAGGCATCCTGAGAATAGCAGTTGTTTTACAATAATCCCATTGATAGTTTGCAAGCCTATTCCAAAGTTTCATTAATTCAAGAATGGATTTTGGGTTTTTTTCCTACAAAATTGCTTGGTGATAATATTTCACAAAGTTCCAGACATGAGTCTTCAGTCTACAGTTGACTGTAGGTTGACTGGCATTTGCATAATTCTGTGAGACATGATATTCAATGAGGTTTAGAATCAGTCTGGCACCTCATATGGGAGCCTTCTTAAGAATTCTTAAATTATTTTAATGAACCAGTATTATTCAAAAAACTATTTTTTTTCCTTCAGGATTTGAACTTCAGCCAAATCACTAAACCATAATCTTTAAAAGTATTCTTGGAGACTTTCTATTTGATGCATATCTTACAAGTCTAATCTTGTGTTGTTTCTGAATTTAATACTCTGCAGACAGCAAAGAACAATGTGTATGCAATGTTATGTACATCAATATAGTGTTTATAAAAAATTCTACTTATAAGACTCTTAAAATAATAGCACAGAAACCCAACAAATAAATCACCAAAACAAAACAAAGCTTTGTGACCTTTACCTTCTGTTCTACAAACAATACATCATGCAGCAGAAGTACGGGAACAAGAATATTAAAATTATGCCCAAATGAGGAAATGAATTATTTTTTTTACAGATCGACCTCATTTGAAGTGTTCTTTCAAACCAACATGAGATTGCAACAAGAATGTCTGAAAGCTCTGAAATTGTTTCATAAAAGGTATGTCAAAAAATGCAAAACATGGAGAGCGCTGTGTTATTACACACTAGTCTGTACAAGGAAACTACACAGCTTCTTCTCTTCATTTAGATTTTCTGAGAATAAAGTTTAACTATCAAATTCACATCAAGTGCTAGCCTTTTTGAGAAGGTGGCTTCAGTTTTCTGCAGACAGTTAAAGAGCATCAGGTCAAGGACCAAAACAACAATCATTGTATCTACAGTTCTCTTCCTCTTGTATAATTTCCTGGAACATTTTCACTGAGGGACACATTGAAAAAAAAAAAAAATTGGTGTTCACAGAATATGAGCTTATGGTTATTCTGCTGTTGAAAAACCTGCACTGGCAAACTCTTGGCTGGAACTTGGTTCAAGATAGCCTCAGGATCTCTACAGCTAAGAGGTTTTGTCCACTAATTCAACTTCCCTTCAGCTATTAATGTAATGTCAGAACAACTAAAACACAAAATGCTTTGCACCATTTTCTGTGTAATCAACACAAACAGTTTTAACAATTTTATACAGCTAAAAACATGAAGTTAATGTGTGTAGGTTCAATGAAAAAACTGTCGTCAGAGTGGCCCAAGTCAGCTCTTCATTTTCCCAATTTAAAAAGTGCATGAGTACAGGGCACAACTGTGTTGGGATGGGAGAGGGCTGCCCGGGGCTGACAGTATGTGAACATACCTGCATCCTCCGTACCTCCCAGAAAATCCTTACTTTGATTATACTCAGCAGCTCTGTCCATTGGCATCTGATAATACAATAGCATGCAATTTATGTAATACTGGGTTAAAGGTAGAACAGACATATAAAATACAATTATTCTTGCTTTTAGTTGTAATGCTTTATTTACAAAGAGATATGAAAGTGTCTGCGCACTTTCAAAACAACTGCGTATTAGAGCCTTTTATCACTCCCAAGCCTTTACCTTCACTGTCAATAAAACCTTCTCTAGGGGTGTGATTCCCTTGTTGTTCTTTGACAATCTGTTCTCTTCTGAGATCTCCACCACACCTGGGTAGCCTGCCTAATCTTATGGTCCATACAGTTTACCAATAAGGACTTATGAGCAGGACAGTGAGTTTAGGCCATGGATTATCCCCCCCAGCCACTACCTTTCCAGATGTGTGAACACCTTTATTGCTACTACTAGTCTGGCAGTACAGAACGCTAACAGCCAGCCTCAGAAAAGATTACCCAGTCTTCTCTCCTTTTACAATCCACTCACTTCACAACATTTACATTCCCGGATGGATAACTGATTCTATACCCTGAAGAAGTTTTTTTTTTAAAAAAAAGTGAAATATATCAGAAGGAAAAACTTACTTTTTTAGTATAATTTTTACCAAAATATCCTAAGAGATTTAAGATGACTCACAAATGCCTAAAAATATGGAAGCTATTTTCCTCCTGTGTGTTTTTTCCTTTATGATGAAGAGAAGGTAAAAGTACTTTCCTTTTGTTTCTTGTTATTTTCTGCTTAGTTTCTACCTTCCCTTTTTGTAAGAACAGTAACGTACATTATGTTTTTGCTTGAGAAGCTCCTGAATGCGTACCACCTGCATCAGCAGGAGGCATGGCAGATAAAAAGCACTAACCACACAGTTGCAATTACAGCTCAAAGATGAGTGCTAATCTTACTAGCTGCTACATGGTAGTTCTCCCACTTTCAGCCAGTGCCATCCACTTTGCAAAACAAATCAAAGTTCGTGTTTGAAAACTACATGTATATATCTGTACTACACATGTATGAATACACATATATTAAACATGTATATATTATACGTGTATTACACACATAGGAAATTTTTAGTTATTATTATTATTACACTAAAATAGGGATGAAATTTGTTGCCGAAACATTGGCATCTAGTGCCCCCTGAGATACCACAGACCAAGATACCCACACAGCACTGAGAGATATGGTACAGGACTTGCGGGAGAGTCAGTTCTTCCTGGAGTGCCAGGGAGGTTTTAGGCAGAGTACCCACAGCACCCAAAACAACACAAGGTACCCTTCTTTAGGCAACTGAATCCAGCCTTGTTTTCTAAAACAACTTAGATGAGCCATGCCACAAAAGTCTTATTTCTGCCAATTGGTTCTGCAAGTGTCTCTGTAGTGATCTCAGAGGTAAATGTCAACTGTCTAAGCGCTACAATTACCTGAGATGAGACCCCTCTACTGTCTTCTTTGAGATGTCAGAAAACAAAAGTATAGTTCTTAAAAACGGGTAATTTTGTTGAGACTCAATCATCTGAATACCTTTGAAAAATACAGATTCAGAGGATACAAGGACTGAAGAGAAAGCAAGAAATAAAAAGGAGGCACTTTACATTGTACTTAACTTCTTCATGAGGTTTTAAGGCTTGTTGAATGTCTCTATTTGATACTGTTTTTGTTGGCATTTTAACCTTGGCTTGCCTGCTCCTGCATGCCTCATTTTCCAGTGTTGCAGGTGGTCGTATTTCCACAATATAGAGTGCAACAGTCACCAAAGGAGTATCTTGTTCCTGCTATAGACACTGACAAGCCTTCACTGATTTTTGAAATAACAGGTCCGGAACCTAAATATTCAGGATGGTAATAGGAGTTAAAGCAGACTAGAAAAGTGCTTTTGCTGCATTACAGAGGACATACTGTTCCTCAACTAAACTAGGAACAGAAAAGTGAAGTAACCTTTCTTTCTACTTGAAAAAGAACAAATAGGCTTTCCCTTCCCTATATTTTGCTGTAGTTGCACAGAACGCCTTGTGTTATTTATAAGAAACTCTGCGAATCAGAAATAACTCCACACTGAAAAGCACACAATTTTGCCTAGAAGTATTCTGGTAGAAATGGAGGCCAAGCAGAAGAGAAAGTAGGCCCACCTTGGCTTTTAAAGGAGAAGGTACGAAACACCTAAATAACCTTGCATTATATTTTTAGGATCCATTCCTAAAAATACTTGAAATTATCTAAATATTATTGAATATTCTTAGAAAAAGAAATCTAAAATATGAAGATTTTCCATGGATACCTAAGGCTCAGAGATGCAGTCATCATGCCAGGTCACTGGCACATAGTGAAAGACGAGTTTGTATGATGAAAACAAATCTAATGGGTTTATTTTTAAATAAAGACATTTCATAATGAATATTCAGCAAGCCAGCTGCAGCCCAAAAATCATCCACTGAACATAGCCAGGAATGGTTGCAAATAATCATTGCATACATGAAAAAATCCAGAACATTCCTCACAGGTCTGCCTCTAGCCTATGTATTTGGGATTATATTTTTTGTTGTGTGTGTTATGTATATCTAAACAGTATTTAAAAGGCAGTTTAAAAAAATAGCAGAACACTAACAGCACCTCTGGAAACACTTAGGATTTTTATTCTAGAAACGTTCATCTGCCAACTTAAAAATGTTCATCTGTGGAACGATTTAGAGGCTTTAGCTTGGGTTTTTTTCTCCTTTCAAATCACTGGGAAGGTACAATCTCATTCTGCACTTCCACAGTAAATATTATAGCTGAAATTGTTTTAACAGGGTTTATCCTACTTTATGCTGGCTGCTTAAAGAACAGTAGGATAAAGGAAATTAACACTTCAATCTTCTTTGCAGTACATTTAATCACTGTAAAATCATGGGGTAATAAACCAGTCTGTAAAGAAGACTGTCATCAAACACACACACAAAAGGTAAAATAATTAAAGTACAAAATTCAAGCAGGACAGCAGTCACCACCCTCAAACCAGCATGAATGGCTTCACAATTGTTTGTGATAAGGCACTGATAGTCATCATTTCTCCCATCTTTAAAGCTGTTTTAACTGGAAATGTAGCAGTGAAATTTCGCCACCTTAAAATTAATGGCAAACTCCAGTTTGCTGCAACTGCCTTGGAGAATGTTATTTTGTAGATTTATATTAATGATCAGAACATAAAATTTTATTGCCAGACAAATGGAATAGGTATGATAGAGTAACAAATAGCATATTTTTAGACAATCATCTATGCTGGTAATAATCAAGCTTAAAAAATGGCACAAGCTCATTCATACAAAATTTCTAGACATTTCTCTTTTCAAAAGATAAACTTGGGTATCACTTATTAAATTATGCATTCTGAACAGAACAACAAGAAGATCTAATACCATATAAGATAGAAAGTAGGCATCAAACTGAAAATTCTAGTTATCTAAAACTTAGTTCAGAAGGTTAATTTTTAGTTTGACAAGTGAGAGATCCACTCTCTATTTCTGTGCCCTGCTACATCTGAATCCCTGAATGATCTCTACAGAAAAGTGAGAAGGAGCAAAAATGTAAGGCTATTTCAAGTCTATTTCAAGTACTGTAGGAGTTTGACAGTATTTCATTTTTCAACATATGCTAAAACACCGTGGGATGACTTTATAACTTCTGCAGCTTCATACAGATAAATATGGCTAGATAGGATCTGGATGTTTCATGCAGTCAGGAAGATGTAAGGAACAGCACCAGCAGGTTACTTTCTGCAGTAGGGTCCTTTTAGAGAACAGCAACGCATGAGCCCTCCATAACTAGTTACAGCAGCAGGAATCCAGACACAAAGAAACAGAAACCACATCCAAGCTCATTTGCCCAGTTCACAAAGCAAGGCTACACAGCGTCTGAATTGTACTTTACTGCAATAGGTTAGTTCACTCGGGGCCAATACCTCAAACATTGGTGAATGACTAATTTATGATGAAAAAGTTTCATTTTTAATGGAAATGAGTCAAAGCCAGGAGAAATAATGAGAAAGGAAAAAAGAATAAATTCCTATTATGTGACCCAGTTCAAGCTTAACTCTGTATATGCTATTCCTGCACAGTGAATTTTTTGCTCCCGTTTTGTTTCCTGCTCTTCTGCTCTGCAGAAGGCAGCACTATTGACCAATTCCAGCCAAGAGCTTTTCAATTTCCATACTCCAAGGGCTCTTTTCTATCTCCTCAGCTCGTTAGAAAGAAACACAGGCAACAGAAGATGGAATGTTTTTCTTCCCCTTTTATGACAGCTGCCATTTGGTCAACTGAGGTGGCACGACTAGCACAATAAAATCACCAGCATGAAACTTAATGCATCCCACAATAGCATGCAAATTTTAAGAACATCAGGCTGGCCATTTGCATCAGGGGAGCTCTGTCTGGACCAGGATTGAGGGTCTGAAAGTGGCCATCAGCAGATGTTAAGGGAGAGAGCATCGGAAAACCTTTCCAGTGTGAGGCAACACACTGTTTAAAAACCTTGAGTGAGAGGCTGTATCTGGACTGTGATGTCTGAGAAATATCAATTCCCCTTCATAGCTCATTGATTCTTTTGGCTTCCGTGAGACTCCTCAAAGCCCTAGTGACAGGCAGGTAAATAAATATTATCTACTTTTAACAGGAAGAAGAAAATGTGTTCTATAATGTGTGCCAGATGTTGTGAAAAGTAAGCAATTAACAGTCCTAACAGTGGTCTATGTGCCACTTGTGTATCTCTTTTTGCCTTAAAGATCTTACAGTTTAGACAGATGGCATAAAATACTCCAGAAGAACAGAAAAAGTGTCTAGCCTGACACTTGGTAAAGTTATTAATTTTTTTTTTTTTTTTTTAAATATAGGAGTGGGTGACTGTTTTTTTTTTTCTTCTATTTTAATGTATTAGGCCTTCTGGTTCCTAATATCTGATATAACACTGTTAGACCAAAATGCTTCCCTTTTTTTCTCTTACTTTCTCAGTACATTACCTTTCCTGCATCTAATAGTTAAACAATTATTTTTTTTAGGCTACCAACAGAAGATAAACTACTTTACAGGCTAGAAAGCATTACCATCTTCATTACCGTCCAATTAGATCACCAGTAAAGTGAAGATAATATCATGTTCTTATTCTTCAGTCATAAAATAGGTTCTCAGGTATAAAAGATTGAAATACTAGAATTTAGGCTAGGCTGGAAATCAGGTTTCAGTATATTTAATCTTTCTACCTTTGAACAGCAATTTTTACTTTCAGTAATTTCAGAGATCGATTTCTGGGATCTAAATGCCAAGAAGATTTAGCCAGGGTAGGGTATTTTATGTTCATATGAGGAAAGTTATGCAAACATGCACAGATTATACCCAACTAACAGCATTTTTCATGCTAATGAAATTTTCTTTCTTTATGCACCAAACAATGTTTTCAATTCGAGCATTTTTAAAAAACAAAACTTTATTATTTCATTTATCCAAGCAGTGATTTGTATCCAAAGGAAAACACAAAATCTATGGTGGTTTTTTTTTTACTGCGCTTTGATTTACTGTAAAATTTCTGACTTTTCCTTTCCAGTGGGCAAATATATGAACATACACATCTAATTAAAACATTTGAAAGGACTTGCCACAGTTTTCCCAGCACATGAATCTTCTGGGAAGAACTAAACTTGGAAAGTTTAAGATCTATAGATGAAACTTTTCTGAATGTATTAGCATGTGATAAAAGGAGGCAAGAACAGAGACTTTTTATACTCGCTACGTAACCTGTGCCACCTGCTCTCCTATAAAAAGTGCTGTTTTCTTCTGCATCGCTTCACAAGTTTTATGTGAGTAGAATCTTTTCAATACATCTGAGGATTAATTAATATTTCCATTTTACGTCTAAAGCATAACATTTAATATTTATAATTATTCACTAGACGTCTATCACTTTTTGGAAAGACAATTTATACCCCAAAACAGCACAGTGCACCTAACCATAGTAGTACTGAACAAAAATGCCAAGGGGTATGATAGTTGTCTGCAGTTGCTTATATTCGGATTTCCACATGATAGCTAAAGACAACCACAACTGTAAACTTCATTGCAAGAATAATTACAACTTACATATGGATTTAGAAAAAACATAAATAAGTATCAGAATGTATATTTCCAGCTAAGCAACAAAAAAAAGACTGGTGTCTTCATCACACGCTCAACAGAATTCAGAATTGCAAACCTCTGAAAAGGAATAAAAGATGTTCGCAACCAGAGCTCTTCACAGCACTTGCAACAGCCTCCCTCAGCAGGAGCCTCTCACCGATGGCAGAAAAATAACAGTAGATAATGTTTAAACTGATTAACATATTTGTACCTTCCCTATTACACACACAAGAAATTTTCGTTCTGCAGAGGATGACCTTAAGAAAATGAAGTAACGGTTCATTTATTTTGTGAGTATCAGTGGTCATTTTGTCACCTGACTAGAATTATGTTTGAGAACACTGGATAAAAGGCATAAAAATTTATTATCAGCAAACGCAGCCTACTTGAACTCCACCTATTTTTAGCTACTTGTGCTATTAATCAGCAGCACAGATCCCCACTAGGATAACAAGACCAAGTTCCTGACACTCAAGAAACAAGAAATGGAACAGAAAACACAGCATGAGCAAATTAAGGGTGACAGCCATAATACAGAAAACAAAACAGACCGTGAGAGAACCTTGCTTTACAGAAAGAGAAGAACACAAACTTTCCTGTAATAACAGTGTACAAGTGATCAGAAGCTAAAGTAGAAAAGATTGTACTAAAGTAAAAATTAGCAAATCAAAAAAGGAGTCTGGAGTGCTAAATTAAAGCAAGTGTATTATTCAGCGTCTTGGAAGAAAGCATAAGCACCCAGAAATTTGAAACTAGGAATCAAAGTGTCAATGTGTAAGAAGCCCAAGCGTTACAGCAGATTATTTTATGATATTTGAGAAATGTTTACAAAATGAATTTGCTTTTACTTCTTAGTGAATGAAAAAAAATAGACAAACTCAGTTAAAATCCTGTATTGAAGATAGTGTGTCCATCCTACAGCTATATGACCTTCAGACTTTCCTACACACTAGTTGCATTTCATAGCACACATCATCTCTGCAAACAGAGGTAAACACACAACAGAAAAATACAAGATTTTACCTGAACTCATATTTCTAGTAATTCTTTTCTTCATAAGTACATAACTAAAATGCAAGCAATTTTGTATTGGGCATTCCTTGCACCTTATAATTTTTCTTACGCAAAGGTTGATTTCTAAAATAAAAATTAAAGGAGATTTTTATTACTTTGTGCACTTTGCCCCTAAATATTCTTCCCAGACAATATACTACTTGAATGAAACAAAGCCACATGCTAGGAATAGAAGAAACAAAACACTGAGGATGATAAATAATACAGAAACTTTGAGCACAAGTCAGAAAGCGTCTTATCATAGGCTTCTATGTTTAAACTGAATTTGCACTATACATTTTCCAGTCATCTTGGCATGAAAGGAGACTTTTAAAAGAAACTGGTTCCTAGTGACTTTTTTTGTAAACTAAATGTTTAAAGCTTGCCTTGATTTAATTAATCTGTATAGTTTCCTAGTGAGCAAGAAGTTAGATCCCATAGATTCAATTACATTTCCATGCCAGGAGCAAAAATTACTGTATAAAAAAATAAAGAGATAAGTTCTCTGCTCTGCTAGAGAAAGAAATGCTTAATGAATCCAAGGTTATTTAAAATATTTAAACCCTAAATAAACCTTCACCAGTCACCCTAGTAAGTTCTTAAATTGCCAGGTGACAATGCATCTGCTGCACACATCTTTTCTTCTAGAAAAAAGGATGTAGAGGGCATGTTTGCCATATGCCATTTAACACCATCATCTTAATTTGCTAGGAATGTCTTTACAGGTTCTTTGGTGCTAGATTGTTTACTGGAACCCTGAAAAATTACCACAACCAGCACACTTTGTTAGCATGTGGATATACTGCTACCAAATCCAGTGGTCAATAACATCTGCATTTGATTATAGCGCTCTTTATCCATAAAAAGGAGGGTCAATGTATCATCTGAAAGAGGTAACAGGACATCAAGAGTCTGAGAGGCCTTCTGAGTCCTCAGCTGCTATATACTTAAACTGAATTTCCTCTTCCCACTCCACTCACTGCAAAGAGTGGAGAAAATATCCACTTTTAAATATTTAAACGACCACATTTTAACGACCACAGGAGGTTAACTCCCCAAAAGATGGAGCACAAGGACTGAATACATTACAGACAGTCTGGTTGCCTTAGGGAGGAAATTTTGTCTACCAGCAAGCGCCAGAGTTGTCATAGCACCCTTCAAAACAACCAGAACAATCACCTGCAACTCCTACATGTGCATTTCTTGGACAATAACATGATGGTAGACTGTATACCGATGTCTTCTGCAAAGACTACCCACTCCTCTTTTAGGAGAGAAAACATCTACATTTGTATAAATATGTACAAGTCAGCAGTAAGGACAATTTTCTTTAATAATAAAGACCTCCTGAACAACAGCTCATTTTTTACTGACTCTATTATAAAAATAGACTAATTAAGACATTGACAAAAATAGTGCTGTCTCGTAGTCAGCTGCCACAACTGTGTAACTACCAGGCTTCAGGCCAGGGCAGTTTTGAGACAGCTTCCATTGCTCTGACAAATAACCTCCTCTGCTCCACTAACAAGGAAACTGCATCCAGGCTCATCCCATTGGGCTACTCTGCAGCACAGCACCGCGAGGTCTCCTCAGACGTTCACGGTTACAGGGGTAAACAGAGGTACCTGAAATGGTGCTTCCTCTCAGAATGAACCCAAAGCATCATCATAGGCCCTACAGAGCCCACAGGTCTCAGCCCTCAGCATTATACTACTGAACACCAATCTGGGAAAGCCAGACAGGTAAATTAGCTGAATTACCAGCAACACAGGTAACGGCGATTGTTTCAGTTCAGATAGGAATGGCATATTCTCCTACTGTTCTCACAGCCTGGCTGAAGTCAGCACTTGACTGAAGACCAGATGGCTAATCTCAAAGCCAGAAAAAATGAGGAAGCCTTTTGAAGAACATGTCATTATTTCCATTAAAGTAACATTTAGGGTTTCCAACACAGAGAAGAACAATGAGCACCTTACAAGCATGCCTCAGAGAATATACACCTTAATTACACATTAGCATTTCTGTAAATTTAAGTTCCAGGTATTCATTAAATCAAATCTGAAAGCTAAAGAGCGGTAGATGTGACCACGTAACCTTAAATAAAGACTTATTCACTGAACAGAGATTGATTGAGACAGAGATCTGTGGGAAAATTGTCTCTGAGTACATAATTAAAAAATTATCACAGTGTATGTAGGCAAAGGAAGCAATTTAAAATAGGTGTTTTCCAGCTTAAAGTGATAAATGTTACAGCCAAAGATTTGGCCACATATAATAAATTTGCCACAAAGGAGGCTGATGGTTTCCTGAGCTACATTTGAGGAGTTTGGCCAGGAGGCTGAAGGGGTGATCCTTCCCCTCTACTCAGCACTGGTGAGGCCACACCTGGAGGACTGGGTTTGGTTCTGGGCTTCTCAGCACATGGACATACTGGAGAGAGTCCAACAAAGGGTCACAAAGATGATAAATGGACTGGAGCATCTCTCCTATAAGGAAAGCTGAGGCAGCTGGGGCTGTTTAATCCGGAGAAGAAGGCTCTGGGGAGATCTCATTAATATGTAGAAATATCTGAATGGAGAGCGCAAAGAATATGCAGCCAGGCTCTTCTCAGTGGTGCCCAGTGACAGGACCAGAGGCAATGGGCACAAACTGAAACACCCGAAGTCCCCTCTGAACATCAGGAAACACCGATTTACTGTGAGGATGAGAGCACTGGCACAGGTTGCCCAGAGAGGTTGTGGCATCTCCCTCTCTTAGTCATCTGGGCATGGTCCTGGGCGCTAGGTGGCCCTGCCTGACCAGGTGGGTTGGACCAGATGACCTCCAGAGGTCCCTGACAACCTCAGCCATTTCTGTGATTCTGTGAAAAAAGCTAACTCACGAGCTAAGCTGAACTCAAAGAAAATCACTTCTGTGTGCCCACACAGAGTGGGTGTGTAACAAATGTGGCACAACAAATCCCCTTTAAATTCACACTTTTCATAATTCACGTTATCTTTATGTGTGCACATGCAGAAAAACTCCAAGAAGCAATATTTTTGTATTTTGGGGATGTGTTTTCTTTACTTTTTTGTTTTAAAGGAAAAAAAAATTATCTAATTAACTGTAGCAAATCCTGTGCATCAGTAGCTGTCTGCTCTGTAGAAGTACCTTTACGACTTAACCTATAGGACTATACCTTTTGCTAAAAGCAGTAGAAGATTGCGAGACTGGCACTGCATCAAGCTGACCTTGAGCTGGGAATTCATTTCCAGGAGTCCATTCTTTCCCCTCATACTACTTTAACAGATTTCAGGCTTTTCTTTTGCAAAAGTGGTGTACAGTTATACTTGGATGGTTCATTGTGTTATTCCATGTTGAAGATAAAAAATGCAAAGAACATTTTCAGTTCAAAATTAACAAAAACATTTCCTTCTATCCAAAAGCTTAATCAGATTGCTAACGACTTCAGAATATTTATTCCACAAATTGGGGTAACAGAGCATCTTAGTACTTTCATTTTAAAAATATCGAGTACCACATGATCATATGTATTTCTTAAAAAATTTTTCTACCTGAAGTTATAAACTACATGCAAGAATGTAGGCTAAAGCAACAGGAAAGGCACATTCCAGGAAGAGCAAGAGATCATCAGCAAAGACATTAACATGGCTTGTGACACAATGTTGCACAAGAATAAAACAAAATCGAAATAAATACTCCCTATTTGCTATCCTCTTTTATTTAAAATGTGTACACATGTAAATAAAACCTCTTAATTATTTAAAAACAGAAACACAATTTTCAAGTTGAAAGCACTTCTGCTTTTTTTTATAGAAGTTCATAAAAATTTTCCTAACATTTTCAATAAAGGGAAGGCAAATGCACATAACTAAAAGCATATCACTATTCCAATTTTAAGACTATTCAAGGAGAAGGGACATCACACTTAAGGGGATTCCAAGTTGTCAACAGTCCTTTATTTTTCACAGCTAGGTCTTTGCCAAACCATTTAAAAGCAAGCTTGCTATTTTGCACAACACTAACGCCTACCCATCCTTCACATTTCACTCCACTAGTGCCCTTTTGTATCAAAGCACAGACCTCTTAAATAGAATGCTGGAAAAAAGAGAGACGCTCTAATGTTACTTGCATTCCATCGCACTGTTACTCCTTGCTTTTACTTGTCATTCTCTTTGAATCCCCTATTGATGTGACACATTGGGACGTGGATATACTACAGATGCAGCATGATTCATCAGGAGTATATGGCTCCTCTTTCAACACAAAAATGCTTTTAGAAGATATCCAAGTTCATTGACTCAATGTTTCTCACTAGGAGGCTGTTTTAACACTGGTTTTCTTAGTTTTCTCATGCCAGAGTACTGTTGCCATTTTCCCTGCATCCCCGCTTCTGAAGTCAAGTAGCATGTTATTAAAGCCTCTTTGGATGTAGGCACTGGGCTAAAGTAAAATAAGCTTCTGCTAAAATCTTAGGGCTGCTTGCTAGACTGTTCTCTTCATTCTGCCTTCTTGCAGATAAAAACAGTATTGAATTAGTTTTATGAATTATATGAGTTAATTTTAACAACTCCTGACAATATTTGATCTGACAAATAACTGAAAACAGCAACTTAAACAGGATAAAGCAGTAAAAAGAGATAAAACGACAGAGGGCAAAAATAAAAATAATCCTGATAGTTTCAGACTATAAGAATACGTAATTAAGGATTTTAGAAACATAGGATTGGCAGAAAATCCTCATAGCTGGTAGAAATGTCATTGTGACTAGATCTGACAACCTTCTTGAACTTCTGACACCTGACAAGTTAATTGAGTCATTTGCAACCCATTACCTGCTCCAACTACTTTCATTTTCTAAGAAAAAATACCTGTCCTGGAGCAAATCTTTCTATGACACTAGAATATAGTACCTCGTTGATGATGAGTAGCCTTGAGGAGACTTTACTCTGGCTCTATCTCGGGAAGAAGAGAACATCATTATCTGCAGAGACACAAAGAAGGAAAGAAACTCTGGAAAATAATAATTCCATGAGCACTTAATACTGGCATAGAGTGGCATGATCACAGTCATGACTATTCATTCCTGCTCCTTTCCCCTCAGGCTAGTTCCAGCTGGGATTAGTTCTCCCAACCTGCAGAGGAAAGGGGCAGCACAAGGGCGGCAGAGTGGGAGCAGGAAAGGCTTGCCAGCTCAGTAGAAGGCAGATGAGCAGGACAGCTTGTGTGGCAGCAGGGTAATTTTGGGCTAGCTTAACATGTGCATGGAACTACACTGTTAAGACTTATTATATTGTTGCCAGAACTGAAAAGTACCATTGTGTTTGATAGCACACTTCCTTGGAATTCTGCAAGAAGAGTATTCAGATGTACTATTCCGAGTCCTTGACTGGAGGTTGTGGCCAAACCTAAACTGAAACCCAACTCAGCACCTGTATTCCTTCCAAATTGCTTTATCTCTCCTGAAAGCCCTGTGCCTTCTTGCTGCTTGCCACAGGATGATCTTAGCTTCCATGGAAAGATCCTCTTTTCCAGACCAGTTATTTTGCTTAATTACTGCTAGCAAGCAATGCTGAATGAGCTGTCATTTCCAAATCAAGGTCATTCTTTGTAGCAAATATATTTGTCTGGAGTAAGTTTAGCTGCTGTTGTTACTCTTTCAAGATAGTTAAGAGTCCAAAAGAATGATCAAACAACCCTAATCCCATGCATTTTCATTACACTGTATAGTTTTGTCAGGTTTGCTACTACATATAAAGCACGTAGGCATTCATGGTAAAGCCAACATACATATACTCTGTAAAGTAATATTAATTTTGCTGTTTCAAATATTTGAGGAAAAATCTGGCTTCCAGTTTTTTAAAAAGATTGTCTAGAACCCCCTGCTCACTCCCTGGCTCAAGCTATAACTTGTCAGAAGCTTCACAACTGCAAACATCTAAGTTACACTAACTTGTAGCCCTCGTGTGAATGCACAATTTTTATGTAAACCAGACATATGTTCCAAAATATTAAAATCTTTCTTTCTAATTTTTTTTTCTTAAGTTGTAGAATGTGATCTATTCCTTGTTTCAGTTTCTGGAAACACCTCTACTCATCACAGAAATCAGGCAAAAATCACAGTTATCCAAGGGGGTTTAGGCTGAATTAGTGAAAAAAAAAAAAGATCACTACTGCAGCCAACCCATCAGATTTTATGCCAGCAGTGAAAAATAAAATAACATAAAATAAAATAAAATAAAATAAAATAAAATAAAATAAAATAAAATAGGCTTTGACAATAAACTTCCACCACTCAAGATTATGGAAGAAAGCTGTAAAATGTGATCTAGAGCACACAAAAAATGGATCCTGACTTTAGGAAGTGTCTCATAATTTTTCAAATTTTTGCAATACTGAGTTGCTATCACTATTCAAATCTTTTAGATGTTACATCATTTTTACTTTTTTATTTATCAGAATCAACTTTCTAAACTCCTAACATATTATGGCATGTCTCTATCCCCATTTCTATTTGGAAATTATTATTAAAAATTATTTCACAGAAAAGTAGATAATGTTTTTAAAACCGTATTTGAATGGCATTCTAGAATGTAAACACTAAAAGATGTATGAGCAACAGGAAAAATAACCGGACACGGAAAAACTACAGCAACATAAAAAGAATTCAAGATTAGAGGAGCACGCATTGTATGAAATGGAATGACAGAAATAATTACAACCTACGCCTCAAATTTTACTAAAATTCTAAATTAAATTTTAAAATGGTCGCATAGGTTCTGTCAAGCATTATTCTGAATCTAGAAACCTGAGAAATCAAGTTAGAGTGGCAGTGTTAGCACATTTATAAACCTCTAAAATTCCAGGGTGTAGATAGAAGAAATTACTTTTTGTCCACTCTGATTCATAACAGGGAAGAGTCCGAAGCAGTTTGCTTTAAAAGCAGTTCAGCAACCAAACCAAATGTGACAGTCACAAAACCGCCAGATGAATGATAACTGCCTGCTGCAGGAGGTCAGCAGTTTAACTCATCTCTGGGTTTCCATTAAATTCAAGAGCTAAATTTAACACATCCACAGGACATATTTAAAAGGAAACAGAAACATGTCACCTTATTTGTGATATAGGTGAACAGACAACAGAGATGTCTGAAAGCTGTGGATCCTAAGAGATACTAAATAGCAATGTGTCATAATAGTGAGTGGTAATACAAGGCACAGAAAATATCTTTAGAGAATGAAGAATGCATTTTTCTGTTGGGCTGCTTGTAAATATTTAAAGTTAGGGAAAAGACACCGTAATTTATTGGTGATTGTCAGAGGAACAGAGGAGGAATTTTTCTCACCAGTAAATCACTGCTCTGTCTGCCAATAAGCAATCAGTTATTCCACTCTATCGCATCTCAGCTGCTTTTACTTGTCCCTATGATGCATCTCCACTTTGAGAAAAAGTATCTAAATACAAAATTTGTACTACTTTGTGCAGTTTTTTCCTTAAGCTCTAATGCAGTTATTATTGTAGCTCAGGGGAAACAAATATTATTGACCAAATTCTATCACAACATACTTTATGCAGAATGAAAATCAAAGTAATCATGCAGGCCCTGGGATGATGAAACGTAGCAGTGCAGAGGCAGAAAACGGAGTCCTTTGGGATGGGACAGGTAAGGATGACATCTGGTATCCTGCCATGGTGATGCTCTCTGGGGTGATCGAACTTCATCCAGAGCCCAAAATGAGGGGTAAAAAATCCCAGATGACCTCACTTCAGAAGCAACTGGTATATATCATCACAGTTAAACCTTTTATTTTCAAAGCTGCCAGCCCTGCTCCAGGCTGTGTGCAAAATTAGTTACTTAGGCAAAAAGAAGAAAAATGAAGATGAATTAAGCCTAACACACAGTGGAAAGAGAAGAAAAAAATTCTAGCAAATCAATCCAGAAAGGACTGATACTTATAGTCTAAAACTTTTCTAGATTGTGTTACATTTTTTAAATCTAAACATAAAATTATCATCAAGTTTCAATTAATATTATTGAAAATGTATTATCCATATCAATAACTATAATCATAAGCATAATGAAATAAAGAAAATCAGCATCTCGAAAGTAAAATATAACTTTCATGCTGATATTGTTTCTTTACAGTTAAAAAGCTACCTTATTTCTGATCAAAATCTTGCTAGAGCTATATTCCCATTCACTTCCATCCAAAAGCCTCACAAGTTATATGAGCTTTTTTATCTTAACCTTTCTGTCTGTGCCAGACTTTTCCAAGCTGCAGCAATTAATATAATTCTACTCAGATAGCACACACTTACTGTTTCCAAATTTTTCCAATTATTAGCATAATTTGGAGATTTAGAACCACACTAGTTCAGGCAACAGCATCTTCTCATTTCATTAATTTCTAATTTAATTTTTCAAAGTATATCCCATTCATTGCTTTTTAGGTAGAATTAGTATCTGTGTAATCTCATGAATAACTGTTCTTTTTGTTATTTTGTTATAGAGTATTTTTTTAATTAATCTAATATAGCAATTAAGCAAAAATCAAAAATAAACCATAGGGTAACATGCTCTATTTGTATAAGTAGTCTTTAAAAGGAAAATACATAGTGGAGTATATATTGCCATAGGACAAATAAACTGCAGTTTTCTTGCTACTATTGAAACAAGGTGAAATTTTCCACTCTACTTTATGCCTATAAAATTGTATTTGAGTAGAACTGCCCTCCAGACTCAGGTACTTCATTGAAATCCTCTGCCCCCCAGTACTCTTTATTTTAGAGCTGATTTACTGTAACATTTTGAACAAAATAGTAAAGAAGCTTGAATGAAAGAGTTTTCTAGGGAACCACATCTGGTTTTTATTGATTTAGAAAACCTTTGTTATCCTTAAATTTCTTCACCCTTGAAAAGGTATGATTACAAAATATTTCTCAATTTTAGCAAAGTCCAAAAGGTAGAACCACAATTACTGTGAAAAATGGCTTTTATTAACCTGCTTCCTATGAAGTTTATTTGACATTATTGCAAACTAATATTAGATTAACAACACTCAGTATAGAAATGGTGTTTGCCAACATAGAGGTTAGATGAATAGGAACTCATTTCTCCTTCTAACTACTATGACTAGGGAACAAGATCTTAGAATTATGATACAAGATTCCATAAAAATATCATCTCTGTCCTCAGTTATGGTCAAATAAATAAATCCAGAAAAAAACAGTGAAATGATTTAGCTTGTTCCCCAGCTGAGGGACAGGCCTCAGCTTAAGCCTTTTAAGACAGAAGGCTTAAAAATTCATAAGTAGGATGGAAAAAGTAAATAGGAAGAACTAAGTTCACTATCCCTTCAACCACAATAAGCAAATTTAAAAAAAAAAAAATTACTCTTATAAAACTCTAGAAATTATTGCCCGAAAATGTAAGATAGTCTTTGATTTCAGACTCACTGAGCTGAAAATTTCTGAAGGCTAGCAAAGTATACCAGAGAAATGTGGCTTTCCCTATTCTTTTGTACTCTTTTAGGTAAATGCTACAGGCAACAGGCAAAGAGAGCGTATGGGGCTGTATGGGGCTGTATGGGTCCTGAGTGTGGCCTAGAAGTGCCCTTATCATGCTCACTGGCAGGTAGCGATGTTCCACAGTTAAAAATAGGGCCAAGGTTACACAGAAGCAAATAGAAGCCAAAAATAGATACAGAAGTTCCAGGTACTATTTCTCTGTAGCATACGGTTATGCTAGGATAACCAGGATGTTCAATTGGATATAGATATTGCAGTGAAGGGATATATATTTTAATTTGAAGACACAGTCAATAGGGTCACCAAGGTATTTTGGAAATAATCCTAAAGTATTTTTTTATAACGCAAACATTGCAGAAGTTTCCTGTGATGACTGACTAAAGGCATATCTTTCACAAAGAATGCAGTAGCTGTGATAGGTAACCAGTAGACACAAAAGCCAACAGCTGTTCAGTTCACTCTACCTTAACTACCCGCATTTGATCAGCTGAAAAGCCCTCTAGACTTGACAGATTATATTGACTATAACGGGAGTTTAGATAACTAATTCATGTTAGTTCACCTCTAAACATAGGTGTCTTAACCCATAGCTCAACCCTGGCACATGTAATTCAAATGTGCCTTAACTATTCACATTTAAGTAATGCATATTATAATGCTTTTATGGTTTTATTATCTTCCAGCCAGGCTTTGATTGCTGACCCCATTTAGCTTTCAAGATAATAGCTGTTTGATAATTTGCCAAAACCAAAATCATATGTACAGATTGTTCTTTGCTGAATTGATTGATTCAGGACTTATTTTCAAGATCATGTCTGCCCCATTTGCAGATGTTCTGTTCTTCTTAATAAAGACAGGAAAACTGACAAGTCTTGTTAGAAAATTCATATCACTTCTCTTCTGTTATACCAGTCTGCAGCTTGTCTGAAAACTTGCTGCTGCTATTCATTCTTTTAGTCAGAACCAATAAATCCCACTCTTCATTCAATTTTTATTTTCAGATAGGATTTTCAAAGAGACCTAAAGGATTAGACTTCTCAGCTCTCATTAGCAGTCACTGGGAACTGGGCTTTTAACTGTCTGAAACTCCTTATCTCACTCCTATAAGCTTTCACATCCTGCAACTCTGACTCAATACAGACAGCAGGTCATCACTGAAGTATGGTTTAAAGGACTGTTTTTAAATCGAGGAGCTGCTTACCTGACCACAACCAAAGCTGACGTCTGTACCATTACAAACTCACCAGCCAGTCTTATGATTCCTTCACACATAACTTCAAATGTCAAGATAACTCTGGGATGCTGGTACTTGTTCTTTCAGGCTGCTTCTAAAAATAAATGAAATGGGCCAGCAACAGTTCTCTGACCCTGGTATTGATTAGCACAGCATGGCTCACATCCATTTGGCTGACTTCTCCCACTCTACTCCTACCTCCTTGTCCTCCAAAACAGAACAGCTGCATCCTACCTGCCTCTTTGCAGTGGCCTTTGGCCCATAATATATCCCCAGTCCTTGCTGGGGATTGTCTGGAAAAGTGGTTATTTAACACTCCAAACTCACTATGGACATGAGCATGCCAGCAATACAGCAGCATGGATGATCATAAATCTGTGCTTAGGCCCAAGTTCTGTTCATGACAAGTTTATTAACAAAGACATAACTTCATGCTCCTAGAGTATGATGCAGTTTGGGTGACAGTTGGATTTTTTTAGACTGAAATAAGTAGAAGTAGATTTCTTGATGAGTACATTTCACTGAAGATTTTTTTTTTCCCAAAGCAATTATATTCTTCCCTGGGGATGTAGCTTTCTCTGTCCTTTCTTAGCCTGAAGACTTAATGACATTCTCTGAAAATGGAGAAATCACTCAAAAATCACTTAGTCATCTCTTCAGTGTGGCGGGCTCTCTCTGCTGAGGGTTGGAAGTGTGAGTTTCAGAAGAGAGCCTTAACAAGCCTCTTAACAAAAGTATTTTGAGAGGTGTTTATTTAATTCACCTTCACAGTATAAGTGTCAAAGTAAAAAGGTGAAGACCTACAGTCTCAACTACATGGAAGTTTAACTATGTCTTTGAAACAGATGCCCAAATCCAGACAGGAAAGAGAGGTTAGAGTGTTGGTTCTTCTCTACTCCCAGTACTGCTGTGTTTTTCCAGACTTGGTACCTTGCTTCTCTTAAGAGTCCCATTTCTATCAGATGCCTAACTCTTCCTCTTCCTTCTTTAGAAAACTGTTGCCTAAATCAAAATTGCTTAGCCAAACAATTCACATGCGTTGCTGGCACAGGCAGTCCTAACAGTGACCAAGTTCTTCTTTGGATGTGGTCCTCAACAGTTTTGCTGCTTTTTCTTGCCTAATTCAGATATCATTTCCACTTTTGCTATGCTACTCTCATTCTCAGCCCCTCATATTTCTCCGGTTTCAGTTGTCTCATTTTGAAAACATCAATTGTTCCTTAAACAACATAATTCTTTATATCATGTTCTCCCTTTCACCTCCTTTCTTCTATAACTTTTCTGGGGGCAAGGTCTTCCTTGTCTTAGTTCTGTTATCTCTCCTGCCAAACATTAAAAAAAAAATCACCTGTTGCCTTGTTACATCATGATTCTATCCCAATCACCCAATCCTCTTCTAGACACTCAAATCATGTCTTTTATACGTGAGTTCTTCCTTGTGCAAACCACCATTTCATTGCGATGCTCTCAGGGCTCTGAGTTCTCTCCTCTCCTCCTAGAAGCAAGGCAGCTCAAGGCCAGCTCACTGACAGGAGCTGGTATGAAAAAAGAGCTGGAAGTGGGGGCTCCCCGCTCTGTCTCTTGGGAGCTGCTGTTAAGCTGAGACCCCGGGCCCCAGTCTGAACTGCACTGCAGCTCTGCGGCCACCATTGCAATGCCTGGGCATGCACCCAATTGATCCAGACCCTGACCCAGACCTTCAGACTTAATACCCCAGCCTGATCTCAGGCCTTTCTCATCACTATGGGCTTGCTCAGTGTCCCGGACTCTCAGCTAAATCTGCAAGGTCACCAGATCTGCCCTGCTTGCCTTGCTCAGGTGCAGTGGGAGCGGGTCACTGTCGGTGAGGCTGCTGCCTCTGCCAGCCTTGTTTCTGTCCTCAGCTTCTGGCTCACTTTCCCTTTGGGAGCAGACTGCCTTCGCTGTTCTCTGGCAGATTCCTTCTGAGCCATTTTTCATTCAGACTTTTACTTCTGCTGAAATAGCTCTTGGCTTTTATCATCTGAGGGACAAACACATTCAAACAGCTCTTGCTTCTTTCATTATTGTTCTTAACTACTTTATTTAGATGGTGTGTATCAATCTTACCTTTTATGATAGAAGTAGGTTTTGGTTTTGTAATCATACAATCCAGTACTTTTTTTCTCTTTTCTCTCTTAGCAATCTTTCAGGAAATATGATGATTATAATCACTTTCCTTTATTAATAGGCATCTCCCAAGAGTCTAGCAATTTCCTTCTTAGCACTTTCTAGTGCTTTCCTTCGTTCACATGCCTTTTCTAAAAAGGCTTTCTCCTTTAAAGGTACAGTTTCTGTTCTTAAATTGAAAACATGCCTTTCTAGGTTTTCTCCACTTTCTTTACTACTTCTTCTTGGCTTAGTTCTATTGACTCCTTGGAGACAAACAATTGAGCACAAATATGCCTGCTTCAGTTGTCACCTTTGTTTACTACTACTTAAAAGTTATTTTCTATCCACCTGCACTCCTCTTATAATTAAAATGTGAAGATGTACTATGAGATCTGGACTTGGTGAGAACTGTTCAGTCTTTTGATACTTCTAGAAATACTGTTTTGTCTCTGACTTTCTACATTTTTCCATATTTACACCATTTCAGTTCTATTTCAACATCTCCTATTTCTTTTTAACACCCCTTCAAAAGACTGAACAGCCACCAACTTGTTTTGTTGCAAAAGCTATTTCATTGCCGTACTCTTCTGTTGTTCTTATCTAACTCTTTATCAAAGACATTACAAATAAAAATGGAAACGTTAGATGCGAGCATCTAATTGTTTTCTTCACCTGAAAGATTCAATGGTTCTCTAAAGCCCCTCCTGTCCTTTCATGTACAGTAGTACATTCCTCTTCTCCATAATTTTATCATGGAGAAACCAGAATACTTCTGCAAAGATGAGATTAAATTAGAAAGTACATGTAACTTTATTTTTAATACCATTTCTTTCTTTCACAAAACAAAAGATTGCATTAAAAAAAAAACCCTGTTAATTTGCCCTTTGGAATATGTCTTTATTGAGAACATTTACTATCAATGATTCAATCTTTTTATGAAAGAATTTATACTGTTGTGATCTGCATTTGTGTGAAACCCTTTGCTCTGAGTCACTCAGCTGATGGCTACTTTCCAAAATACTGGAATTACTCACCACAAATCTACTGCAGTGACAGAAATCTAAGTTTTAAATAATGGATTTAGGAGCCTATATTACATTTTGGCTCATAAAATGTATTACCATAAAACAGACATTAAAGATATGTGTGCAGTGCAGCAAACTTCCAGAACTCAAGAATAGGGTGACACATGACATGAGAAATGTAAGGTTTTCTGGAGTTTCAGAAGTCAGTTGGGATCCAGTTTGTAAAAAGTTAGTCTTATGATCACAGAAATCTAATCTTTAACATCATAATAATTATTACATTCAAAGGGAATGTTAATTGAAAGTCTTAATCTGTTTTTCAGAGCAATAAATAAACCTGGTGATAAATTAGAGATTTTCCTGATGAGCAAAAGTAACAGAGAATGCAATATCTTCTTTTCACCTTCTACCCTTTTTCTTCCTCCTTCTTCTGATATTTCAACTTTCTACCAAGTTCTGCATATTAAATACAGACCAAAGGAAGGCGAGGGAGGGCAACCCCTACCCAAGGGTTTCCTCATCTTTCTCAGCTCCAAGCAGAAATTATATATTGCTTTCTGAATACAATAAGGGGAGAAGGATCTGGGAGAAATTTTGATAGACTGGCAGCAAAATTTTGAGGATCTCATTAGCAGTAGCAGGCCTGGGGGAGTGGAACAGGGTTACTGTTAATCTTGTTGCTTTTTGTGTTCTTCAGAATTCATTAGGGCAGAACTAGGCAGTATTCCTAAATTCCTCTAATTTTGTCAATAATTCACAGCAAAGCACAGAGCCAAGCTCATCATGAGAATTAGTGGCCTTATCACTACGCTGAATTAGCTTCTCAAAGTTTTTAATTTAGGAAAATCGTACTGACTCTGGGTGGGGCAGAGAATAAAAGACAGAACAATTAGTAATTTTTTTTCCAAGGGCAGGGAAAAATATAAAATCTATTGCTAAAATGTTCATATTTTCAGTAAGTCTTAAATAAATAGCCATGGACATCACTTGTAAACCATATGATGACAATTATGAAGAGAATCATGGCTCATGCTCCCATCTTCACATAGTTTTATTTCATTAGCATAATGGCAGATGTGCATTTCTGGCAACATGACTGGAGAAGTATATTCTGAGTGAGAACTGGACTGCTAACCAGACAATTAGTATTATGGCCTTTTGTCACTATGCTGTTTGTATTTGGACAGTAAGATAACTAGAAACTTATCATACAACTAGGCTCCCCGTTCTAGTATGAGATCAAGATACCACAGATTTAGTGGGAGGAGGAGATACCTCTGCTTATATTGGGGTTTTTTTGAGGATTTGGTAAAGTTTTCATTTTCCCAAAATGCCCTTTCATTCAGTCTTTTTCAATCTACATATGCCAATAACAATACAAAACCACCTGGAATATGATTGGTCTTAGTCAAGCTTTATGATAAATCAGGAAAAAAATTCACAAGAATGTTGTAAAAAAAGATAGAGATTCAGCAATTTTGTATTTTAAAAAGTCATTTCTGTGATTTCAAGTCATGAATAGTCTCTCACTATACACTGAAGAAGCTGTCTATGCTGTAGAAATAAGACAAATATAAACTCATTACTTTTCTCTGGCCTTTGGAGGACTTACATATTTGAGGAGTTTTTTAATATAGGCTTACAAGCACTGTCATAAATTATTCAGACTTGGATTTTATATTGGATTTGTTCCATTATGCAGTGATCAATCTGTGCTACTTTCAAAAATGAGAATGGCAGTTTGTGGGAATTACAGAAGTTAATAAATTCTGTTTTAATTGTTTCTAGTCTGTCACTGTGGGTCAGACAATGGGTCAGACATTTGGCTTATTAGTGCAGACTGTAATCACTATGTTTTGCTGCATATTCAAGAATCAGTTACTCGGTTCCTTTTTAGTTTTTTATTTAATGAGCTACAGAAGACCTTTCATATGTATTGATGATTCTGTAAGTCCATTTGCTTGCAGGTTTTGCTCCAGATTTCATCATTAGCAGATAATTACTGCTAACCCTTATTTTCTGCCATATTGTTCCTCTGTTCTCACTGCAGTCATAGAAAGGCACTTCCTTTGACACCTACTTCACTTCCACAACTGTTTTAATATTAAATACCTTGCTAATTTTTAGTGGATTGAGAATAGCCTATTTTTCTCAGGAGATAGCTTGCATGTAGAGCAGTATGGTCAAAGAAAATAAATGACTGTGCCCTCCAGCTAAGAATAAATGGCATCTCATGCAGCTGAAGTAAATGTGTCAGTAATGCTATTACTGTTAAAAAAAAAAAACAAAGGAAAACTTTTTCCAGGAAGTTAATAGGAAAAAATATCCCTTATCAGTTTTAATGAGATGCAGTAATATACATCGACATTTCTCTTCTTAAATATTTGTAAATTTTTCTATTTGTTTTCCAATATCATTACGATCTTTTTTTTTTTACTAGATTCTTTTCAATCCTAGAATTCTCCCTCTACCTTCACACTCCTCATTGTACTGTGGCTGTTCTGAGCCTGCTCTCCCTCTAAATTTTGTGATCAGTCCTTCCAAAACTTGCATTACTTAAAGTCGATTATAGCATTCTGGAAATAGATATTCAGCAGTTGATAATAGTAGAATAGAATAGAATATTTCCATTAGAAGGGACCGACGATCAGATAAGTCCAACTGCCAGCAGTATGCAACTATATCATGCAACTTAGCAGAAAGTTGCCAGTTAACCTTCTAATATCTTTAAATATGGAGAATACATCACAGCTAGTATCCACATTAAAAACTGCAGGTAAAAGCTTCTTTTTTCCTTTAGTGTAAATTAAACTTTTAAAGGCAATAGAGCAACATGAGAACAATATTCCTTCCAGCTTCAGGAATAAATGCAGCCCACCTGAATGAAGAACCTGCATATCAGCACACGCACTGGGTTTGCATGGCAAGATTTTGGTGTCAGAGGGCACTACAGAGGTGGCTTCTGTGACAAGCTGCTAGAGGCTTCCCCCACGTCCGATACAGCCAATGCCAGCCGGCTCTAAAACGGATCCACTGCTGGCCAAAACCAAGACCATCAGCAACAGTAGTAGCGCCTCTGGGATAATATAGTTAAGAAGAAGGGTGGGAAAACTGCAACATCAACTGCAGCCAAAGAGAGGAGTGAGAAGAAGTGAGAGCAACAACTCTGCAGACACCAAAGTCAGTGAAGAAGAAGTGGGGAGAGAAGCTCCAGGCGCCAGAGCAGAGATTCCCCTGCAGCCTGTGGAGAAGCCCATGGTGAGACAGGCTGTCCCCCTGCAGCCCATGGAGGTCCACTGTGGAGCAGATATCCACCTGCAGCCCCTGGAGAACCCCACACTGGAACAGGTAGATGCCCAAAGAAGGCTGTGACCCCATGGGAAGCCCATGCTGGAGCAGGTTTGCTGGCAGGACTTGTGACCCTATGGATGACCCAACACTGGAGCAGTCTGTTCCTGAAGGACTGCACCCTGTGGAAAGGACCAACCCTGGAGCAGTTTGTGAAAAACTGCTGCCCGTGGGAAGGATTCATTTTGGAGAAGTTCATGGAGAACTGTCTCTTGTGGGAGGGACCCCATGCTGGAGCAGAGGAAGAGTGTGAGGAGTCCTCACCCCAGGAAGGAAGTAGCAACAGAAACGTGTGATGAACTGACCACAATCCCCATTCCCTGTCACCTGTGCTCTTCAGGGGAGGAGGCAGAGAACTCAGGAGTAAAGTTAAGCCTGGGAAGAAAGGAGGGGTGAGGGAAGCTGTTTTAAGATTTAGGTTTTATGTCTCATTACCCTGGTCTGATTTGATTGGTAATAAATTAAACTAATTTCCCCAAGTCACTGCTTTGCCAGTGCCCGTAATTGGTGAATGGTCTCTCCGGGTCCTTATCTCAACCCACGAGACTTTTATTATATTTTCTCTCCCCCTTCCAGCTAAGGAGGGGAGTGATAGAGCGGCTTTGGTGAGCACCTGGCATCCAGCCAGGGTCAACTCACCCCAAAAGCAGTATCACATGGAAGTGGCCAGATTTAGTAGAGGGTATAGACTCCTTCATCCCTGCAAGTAAATCTGTACCTGATAGCACTGCCAAAATCCTGAACAGAAAAACAAATGCAATATAATAGAAGCAACAGACTGACAGCACCTAGAAAGCAAACAAAAATGTTCTTCAAAATAATAAAGGAGTATCATGAAAGTTCCTTTGGCAATTTGTAGTGTAGGTATTATTGTGTTCTTACGAGCATAATCCTTACACACATTTATTTTGTAAAGATCTCAGAATTTACCATGTAGCTCTTATTGGTTTTGAACATCAGTAAACTAAAGGAATTTTACAGAGCTCTGTTTACTGAAGTGGAGGGCAACTAATTTAAACAGAATATAAATATATTTCAGAGATTTCTGTGACAGCTGGGTAAAACCAAATGAAACTTTAAGCCAGTCCAGTTTTACTGGAGGGATGGGGCTTATTTCATCCCCCTCAAACCATCTATAAGTTAAATTAATGGCATATGATCTCCCCATGATACAGAAGCACTTCATAGTCGTATCCATCAAGAGAACTAGCAACAAAATTGTTTCCATGAGCTGCCTTCCATCCAGCATTCACATGTAAACATTTTGCATAAATAATTTAAATGACCTGTGCAACTTTAGGGCATATAAAAGCTATAAATCTTATATTTTCCCTCCAGGTCTCTAAGTATTCCAGGCTGCCTGGAAAAGGTATGGGATTCCCAAGTTTTTCACATGAATTTTGATCACTAACTTCATTACTTTCGCATTTTTATTTTTTTTCCTAAGAGGAAAATTACTGACAAAACCCTCCAGGCACTCACATTTTATTACAGATACAACCTTTACCTGCCTTTCCTCAAGTCTTTACCTTGAACTATAATAAAAATGTTGATCAAGTTGGGGATATGTCTGTGATGGTATATTTGTCTTAGGTATATTTCAAAATGCATTTTATACAACTATTCAAACATACTTAAAAGTTCCCATCTCTTTTCAAAGTATAAATATATAGGTATGGGCCTGACCCTATGCTGTCTTATTCCTAAAGAAGTCAGAACCTCTCATAAAAAAAGCTGTTGAACTTCTATCTGATGCTCCAGCCTTTTGCTCAAGTCCTGGTCTGTAAGATATGTAGTCTTTTCATTAACATTCCTATTTCCCAGTAAGCTTCCTTTTACTCTTGGGCCAAGAGGACTCCTGTCTTCTACCTTGGATATCATCCAAAGCATTAACAACGATTGCTGAAGTTTGCTTAATACCTCAGTAAATAAAACAGTTTTACTTTCTACTTCATATTAGCTGTCAGCCATCTTCTGTGTTCCCAGACAACACCGGACCTATATACCAGCAATAATACACTTTGGAAGAGCTGAAACTGTGAATATCTCTTCAGAAAAACAGTTAATCAGGATGTACTTGCTTGCATGACAGTCTTAGCACTGTTTTTGCTCTGGTATTTCACTGTAAGCTATCTATTTCCTGAGCAAAATAGACTATATTCATTCTAATCAATTATTTTGATTGTCTTCTGTTGTCTTACTATACCATATAAATGAACTCTCACACACATTTTTTTTCTATTAGCAGCAGTGGGTAAAAAGACAAACTGTTTTGGATTCCAAAGGAGAACCACAGGATGATTCATTCACATTGATGAAATAAAAACCTGAATATTGGGTGTCTCTTTTACCATTAACTCTGTGATTTATCCAGACTCGTCTATCAGGTTCTTTATTTTTACTGCATATGCTTTTTTTACATGTATACACTTTAGGTCCAACACAACATGTGTAAATTTTAACTCATCAGATATGCCTAATGGCTCTTTGTGCTTTAGTTTTTCATGTTAAATTGCTTGTGTTTTCCCAGTTGCTATGTGACGTTTTAAAATCAATTTATTAAAATGTACGTTTTCTCATGCAACTGCTTTATATTTGACTGGACTTATTTGAAGGCTGTTTTCAGCTGAAGGGTATTGTGCTTCCACAGCAAGAAAGCTAGAAACGGTTTCCAGATTGGAATCACAGACACATCACGTGTGTCAATGTTGATCATTTCAACTCACTTCTAATAAAGCCTGAAAAGGAAAAACATGTGAAGATAAGAGATGGAAAAACACGCATCTGTGGAAAAATAAACCTTTTCTATCTGCCCAGCCAGATCTGCATCTTCATTACTACTGCCTCACTGAGAACAGACTTTAAATCATAAATTGGCTTTAATAAGATGCTCGGCACTTTCTGTCCAAAGATGAATGTAATTTCCCATTAATTTTAGAAAGGGTGGAAACTGTGAGACTACTAAATCTAGTTGGATGAGGAGAAATAGAGAAGGCTGAAGCAGAGTCAGTAGACTTGATATTTTTAAAATAATCACTGAAGACATATTTTTCATTAAAATCCCCAATAAGGATGGGCATCTAACTCTTTTAGGATCCTAAGAGAACCAGTGCAGTCTTACTATTCTCCTAATCCATTTTACAAGTAATAAAGACTGACAAATCCCCTATTACAGAGATTATAAACAGTCAGTCTGCTACATATTTACTATGGAACAGCAACAAAGACACTTGCTGAGATCATTCAACATCTGCCAACTAGTTAAAACTAAATCACAGGAGAATTTTTTGGGATTTTAGCCAGTCAAGTAAGAATCTAAAATCTATGCATAACAGTCTGTCTCATATTGCTTTTGTATTAGGTCTCACACCTCAACAGACTGTATTTTGCATTTTTTTCTATTCTTTAAAAAACAGGGAAAAAAAGAAACAAAAAACCCAAAACCAACATAAATCTGTATCAAAATCCATCTAATAATGTCTTTCCTTGAGCAAAACAAAGAGAACACATAGTCTGAACTGCTAATTCTGCCTTTCTACATCTTATCACCGTCCCTTACTCCAAGAAGACATGAAATATTTGAATTAAGAGCATGTTTCCTATAGGAAGAGGAAGGCAGAGGAAACCACATTGCACATGGATACTTGCAATTTTACCCAAATCAGAATAATTGACAAGTACATACTGTCTGAACAACGATATGCAGCAGAAGGAAAACATAGCCTGTAGTTGACATTTATAACAACACTTTCAGATGGTCAGAAACACTGTGTTCAGTTCTCAGCTAGCAAGGTGTTTCTGGCTTCATCTGTTATCTCTTACAAATCACTGATTCAGACTGCCACATACTAAATTATTTCAGTATATGTTTGTGGATCATTCAACCTGATATAACTCCTCCAGCCAGACACTGTACATCTATTTGCCTCTTTCACTTGTATCTCTTTCTGCGCTGTTTACACTTGGAAAACTGACATCTGTTTTCCGGGGATTGTAAACCACTATTAGCATTGCAACTAAGCCTGAGTGTAGATCTGCAACAGTAGCAAAATCTTGCATGGAAGCTAGAAGAGCCATACTTACTGGGAAAAAAACCACATACGCTACTTTCATGCAATTAAATTCCCGCTTTTTAAAATAAAGCAAATCTACTTAAATATCAGGCTTGGACATCACACTCAAATTGTTATATCTGTGCTACCAGCTCATCATCAAACTGTGTGTATCTGCAGAAGATGCAATTTGTTCTGTAAGGGCCACCTCAATCCATTATTTGATTTCTGACTTTATCATACAAAGCTTTGGAAAAAGGCAAAAAAAGCCCCAAACCTTAGACATTTACTATTCCAGCCTGTATAATAACTAGATACAGATTTTTCAGCTAAGTATATAAAAAAATCTCATTCAGGTTTTTCTTGCTCTCCTAGGGTTCAGCCAGTGGAGCCCAATGTCTCTTTTAATCTTCTCTTTCTTCATCCTGTTCTGCAGGTAGGTTCCACCTCATTATATAAACTCAACAATAGCCTGTGAAAAACTGTATTTGACAGCTCATTCCAATCTATGCCTCTAGGACTGCGTAAAGCAGCAATTTGCAAACTTTTTGGAAATGTAACCCTACTTTGGTTGTCTGTCTTGGGCATGATATCTCCCCTTCCTGACAGCTACTTAGGTTTAACCTAATGTGCAGCACAGTCCAGGAGCACCAGATTCCATAATTGTTGGCAGGGGCTAGAATCCTCCAGGGCTGAAGCATGAGAAGAGGCTGTAATTACTGGTTAGAGGTGTTTCCATTTTCCAGGGAATTGTTAACTGTCAACAGTTAAAAATAGTTACTACTACTGTGACAAATGGAAATATTTGCCTCTAGTAATGATGGCTACTTGGAATTCTTCCTCCTGGACAAAATGGACTGTTACTGTCTTATCTGAGTAGCATTCCTAGAATCTCATCCTAGTGCTGCATGGCAGAAATATTGTCTGTATGAAAAGCATGGATTTCTTACTCAATTTAAAAGTTTTAAAAAAAAAAAAAGTTTTCCATAACTCAGATTTAAAAAACATTCTTGTTTTCTCTTTTTTTTCCCCCACACTAATCTGCCCTATATTATGTTTCTAGCCCTTATTAGTTGAACTGTGACAGTACTTTATATCAGATAAAATTTCAGTAAAACTACCCCATGATTCTGAGGGGAAATCTCCCAACTCCTGAATCACCTCACTCCTAGCAAGACAATTCTCTCAGTGTTTCAATAATTCCCAGATCCAGAATCAACACACAGTTGCCAGTGGAGCTGGCTTCATAATTCTGTATTGCAGAAAGCACTCTGAGATGTGTAACACACTGAGGTGTGTCCATCAGGTCTCTAAAACATAAGACCTTCTAAAAGGCATGCAATCTTTTTTAAATGTTGACATTTCTTAAGTTGCTGGTAAAATTTAATAAAAGAAATATTTAAAACAAAAAGAAAGAATGAGTCTTAGTAGCTGATATTAAAAAAATCCTTCCCAGAAAACAACCAGCAAGTTGTCTGACCAAGAGTAACAGAGGTAGGTCAGTATTTGGATGACAGTTACAAAGTGGGTCATCACCAACAGCTATGCTATATGTCACCAGGCATATAATAGCATTCTCTGTAGCTTCAGTCGTGCACTTATAGATAGCAGCTAGCAGCCTTCTTTAGTGATCACTGAATATACTCTTTCTTTGCTGCTTCCACTGTCTAAACATTTTCTGGCTTGCTCTCAACATTTCTTGTCACTTAGCAAAACAGCTGTGACACTTATGCACCATTATCTCAAAGAAGCTGAAGCTGGCCATACATTAAGACTCTCAGTCTATAAGGACATGCCTTTCTTTAGGACAAAGTGTTAGAACAGCACACTGTTTTGAAGTACCCTCTAACTATCACAGCTATCTCTTAATAAATTTGAAAGGACAGAAGGATTTCAGTAGCTTCATTACTTCAACAGCTAGAAAAAAAAATTAACATTTCAATAGATAGAAAAAATATGTGCAAGAATATGGAATAAAAGAAACCTCTGCTGCTTCCAAAATAGCTGTACTTGTCTTACTTTTTCACAGATACCTGCTGTATCTTTTGCCATAAGAAAATCATACTATTATTTTTTCACTGTGAAAGCCAGTAATTTATCTCCTAATTGACATTTTCAGTTACACAAATTCCTTCATTGTAAAATGGAAGCAAAATACGGTGAAATTATTTTATATTGCCAGTTTTATTATGAAAACCACAATTGCTCCTGCCATCAACACGAAAAGTTTAGTGCTACGGAAAAGCATTTAATCTATTCTTGCAAAACATGACATGAGCTGCATGTAAATCAGACCACACCTCCTAATGACTCATGTCCCATTTGCCTTGACAGCACAGATATTTTCAAGGAAAATGACTTTAAAAACACACTTTTTTTTTCCCACGTATGCTTTTGTTGTTACATATAAGATTCTAATCCATACAAACTAAGGGCAGATGGGATCTTTTCATGTTTCTATGGTCACGGCTGTTTTTTTTTTATTATTACTGTACTGTCTGCCAGTTATTTTTCCTGTCATTTGTATGAAACTAAAACACAACAACAGGGGGTGAGCCATTAGGAGCCGTTTCTAAAAATAAGAAAATTCTATTGTCTAATCATAAAAAATAGTAGAGGAGCAAGTAGTGTCTGAATGATCTTTCTGTCCATTTTTGAAAGATGACTGTATTTCAGTCTTTGCTTGTTCCCTAAAAATCTCTGCAGCAGCTGCAGAATGCTAAAAGACAGAAGCTCAAATACATTTCTCTCTGTGCTATATGTGGAACACCTGCTGGCTTCCTTTCTTTGATGTAGATTTTGGCAATAAATAAGAAGAGTAAAAAGTCTATATGAGCCAGTGATACAGTGCCCACTGGGACGTGATCTTGTACTGACCTGGAGTCACAGGACTCGTTCTATTTCTTCACTGAGAAATACACCAGCAAAAGCTGCAGAAGAAGGCATAGAAAGCTGCACTGCAGCAAAATACTAGGCTAAAAAGAATAATGATCCCTTTTCCATCAAAAGAATAAGAGTTTCTTCAGTGCTTTGAGGTTAAAAGCTATTATTGCGATATTTTAAATTCAGATTTTTCTACGCATAACTTCATTCCCAGTTACCATAAAATCAGCCAGCCATATTTGGATTATCTGACCGCAAACACTGCAGAGGCAACTAAACAGGCAAGCACAGAAGAATCCAGTGGTGGCTCTAATGCTTTCTAACACTGGTGGTGAATCACAGCAGAGAACCCTGAAGAAGACTTCAGCATGCATGTCTCTCTGACACAGTGAGTAAGAAAACAGTGAGTGTCTGTGAGCGCTACTCAATCAGTACCTGAATGCATGAGAAACCTGGACTGGATTTCAGTATTAATAACATATATGTATATATATACACATACATGGAAAATTGTTACAGGTTGAGGATTTCACTGTCTATCCTAAAATATAGCAACTTAGACTGAGCACTACACCATAAAGCTCATTATTTCTGTTTTTCAAGACAAAACAACTAAGTGCTCTTATCTTAGTACTATATTGATGATAAATAATGCGCACTGTTTTTGTTTTGTTGAAACTCCATTTGAAATGCTGCTACGTTACCGAGACACAACAACAATGGAAAATTTTAGTAAAGTTTATAAAGCTCTGGTGGAGATTAAAACCATTGTCCTCAAGGGCAAAGCTGTCCTTGAAAGAATCCACTCTCCTCCAAGACTTGTCCAGATGAAAAGCAAGAACTAGGAAGAAGTCTCATGACAGTTTAAGAAATTATTTCTCTGGTTTACTACTTCAGGATTTGATCTTGTTTCTATTGACTTGAGTTTTTAGGAGCGAGTCCTCAAACATCAACTTAAAAATAGTACAAAAGGGAAAGAAAGAAAAAATATTTTCTGTTTAGGACTCAGAATGAGGACCCCCACCCTTTTCTTCTGCAATTTGTACAGAAATAGCAAATAACATTTAGATATGTGTACTTGTATGACTACAAGCAATCCATGTAAAAAATATGAATACAAAATAGTCATCCATACCAACTTCTACAGGTGAACTCGTTACAAAATACATTAAAAGAAAACAACAGTTTGAAATCAAATAGATTTTAACTGAAGCTGATAAGCATTTTTGTCTTTGTGTGCTGGTAAGATTGGCCAGATTTTCTTAGACCCCATTATTTAGAATTAGTAAAAATTGCTTTTTTTTAATCATTAAATCACCATAAAATTATTTTACTGTGTAATTAATAGGTACCACCATTCGCATTCCATGAACAGTACAGGAACAGTGAAGAAGGAAAAATCTATACAGAATACATTTCACAGTAACGTAATGCACTCTAATGTGTGAGATAAACAGGAGTGTGACTGACAGATTTCAAGGTCAGAAAAGACCATGGTGAGCCCATTCTACATTAAAAACATCAGAGAATGTCATCAAGTATCATCAGGTGGTCACTGCAGTCAATCCACAATTTCTGTTTGAGTAAAAGCATTGCATCATGTGCCCCATTTGAATTAGTTCAATGGCCTGTCAACCCAGTGATTAAAAAATACTCATCTTTCAGCATTAATTTACTCAGCTTCGGGTTTCATTTTCTGCCACTCATTATGGCTTTTTTCTTGACAAATTTAGCTACTTTCTTGTTTTGCCAGAACTCCAAAGCTGCTGTCAAGGAAACTCTCCAAATTCTCCTCAGTCCAAACCTCCATGTTTCAAAATCTACTTTTTGCACAAGCATAGGGAGGACTTTTATTGCATTGGATCTTATAAATAAAGTTTTGGGTCATAATCAATAGTAAATGTAATTTCAGTAAAAATACCAGGAATATTAACAGCAAGTAGTTTACTACAGATGAGAGAAACAACAAAATAAGAACAGAAAGAAAAATAATTTTTGTTTTAATTTTCCTAAGCCACCGACACTCCCACAAATGGACTTATTCAGATATAGGCATTCCCCACCCAGATCTCTCATGCATTTTCCATAAAACGGTATATTAAGAAAAGATAAAGTTATTTTCAAATGTCAATAAAATCATTGCCATCTTCGAACACGAGCTCCATACTATTTTTATGAAGAACTCAGTATCATTATGTGCTTTTGGATTGCTGTCATGCCCAACTGTTTTCCAGTGCATGTCAAGTGACATGACTAATATGTAACTTTTGGAATTTGTTTTTTCTCCATTTCTCTCTTTCTTTGTGAATTTCTTCTCGTCTTGCTCATTCGATTTCAGTGGTGTTCACTCTGGAGAAGGATTGTTTATTTGTCTTTTACAAATTATGAGCATAGGTATTGTGTATTGTAATTTGTATTAATGGACAGAACACAAAAGAGTTCATCCCACATAATGAGTATATGTGACAGCTCTCGGGCAGTTCTCAGTCTTGCTTCAAGTTTTTTGTGCAAGTCTCAAACTACTCAAAACCCTCTCTCCACTCTGCAGACAAGATTTGTCTTTGAGAAGCAGAGTTTTTATCAGCAGTCCTCATCCTACAGCTCTGGCAGAACCATTAGATATCTTGGACTATTAGAAGATCAGGAATCTGGTTAGTGAATCTCTTGTAAACAAGGATATAGGCTTTGAGCTTGATCTGTAGGAGACCAGTGTTCAGAGCAGAAAACAACTAAAATGTACTTACCTCTGACTATGCTGCTGAACACCTACAGTGCTATGTCCTGTATTACCTACTCTTTATTAAGAAACAATAACTTTAAACCACAGTGTTCTACTCCACCGAAATCCAAATGAGAGGCAGTGAAAAGTGTGTAAAATCTGGGTCTGGTCATCATCCATCAGCATGAGACATATTGCTTTAGCCACCTGGACATGATAAGCGGGAATCCTTAGAGATAGTCCTGTGTGAAATCATCAGGGACCTCACAACCATTCTTGAACTTCAGATTTAATTATTTGCTATTTTTCACCTTCAACAAAAGGAACAGCGATCTCTTGCTAAAACTCCTAAATGAACATTCAATTTATGGGCTCTATCTGTGGTACAAATTAGAATTTCATGTAACTGTGAGCGTATCTTCCAAATAAATTCAAAAAGGGTACCTAGGAGCACTGCATAACGGTACCTGAGAAACAGATACGAAGGACATCGGTAGAATTCATTGTTTTCCTAAACTCTTTGAATATTCTCCTTTGTCAGCTCTGCATTCTGGAGGTTGACCAACCACACGTAAAATATTATTTTTATTCAATTTATCAAGAAAGCAGTTGGTTTTTTCCTGCCTTTGGCAAACCTCAATCATTACAAATTCCTCATTTGACATAAAAATGGTCTTCCTAAAATCAAGTGTTCCCTCCAGAATGATGTCGTTTCTCTGCTGTACTGTATTTTTACATTTTTACAAAATGTACCACTATAAGCATATCTTATGTGGCAAGATCTTATTTTGAAAATAAAATCAAGACATCAATTGATGCAAGGATTGCTCCTGCAGCTGACAATACCATTTCACATGTTTCTTTTATGTAGTGAATAGGGACACTAAATTTAACAGTTAGTGATACAGTATAATCTCCTATCTACATATTTTAAGAAAAAGCTTAGGATCATGAAGTCCAAAAAGAAGCACTCTTCCTCATTAACTATTCAATATGGCTACAGATCAGAAAGAAAATCACCTTGCAGAGACTTGATTTCCATAAATAAAAAGCTTTGTATAAAGAAATCAAGCTCTGCAAAAATCTTGATTGCAGCAAAATATGTTAATGGGTACTACTAAAAAATACAGTGCAAGGTCAAGGAAACTGTAAATCTAGTGCTTTTACATCACCATGTTCATTCAAGAATTTTAAAAATTATTATAAATACCTCATTTACATTGCACCAAGAACAGAGTTGTCACCATAGTTCTCTACTTTGTATGCAAGCTTTACCCACATTTTCTGCTCATGAAAAATAGAGAAATGTCATGATTTGCCTAATGTCACATAGCAGGAAACAGAAATAAAATCCTGTTCTATGACCACTTGACATTCAAAGCCCTTCATAATCTGCTTCCTAATATTCCTCTTCTCTCCTGTCACCATCTCCTCTTTCAACACTCAAACAACTTGAGTCCTCCAACTTTGTGTACTCTTGATCACTGTTTCCTTTCGTGCTGCTAATACATTTGGAGTTCCCTTTCTGAACCAAGATACAGCTTCTCCTTTATTTATTCATTCTCAGCTTAAAACTCAGTCCTTCATGACTGTCATAGACCATAACAGAAGATGTCCCTGTGTGTTACCAATTCTCAGTCCTTACCCATATCTACAGACAACTTTTCAGCCCTTCTAGCGTAGTGCAACGGGCTTGCCAGCCCACAATAACTACATCTTGCTCTTACTCCAAGGAGCTAAAAAAAATTTCTTTTTACTACAGAAAAGCACTCATTGTCAAAGTAAGTTAATGTAAACAGCATATTGTTAACCATCTTTATATAACTATTCATTTACGCAACTTCTAAAACCTCGTATTTATTATATTGTCTGCCTAATTCATCAACCCCTTCAGGCTGGAAGTGCATCTTTTTAAAGGTCTTTAATATTCCCAACACTCTTGGTGGCAACATGAAATAAATAAGCGCTATATAGTTCATTATTGAAATTTGAAAAAACAGCAGTATTTCTATACATAAAGTAGTCTACATCAGATGTAAAGACAAGGTTTGTTTTGTAATGAACATGGGTGAAAGAAAAATCCCTAAAAAGTATCTCTGCACTTTTACAATAGGATGACAAGTTAGTACTCTGAGAAAATAGAAGACTATACTGAATATGAGCAAAGCATCCTCAAAAATCATGAAGTCTGTTATACTGTAGAACAAGAAGGAAGGAATATATTTTCAGTCGAGTGTGTCTGTGCTGGTACATTGGCATGATTATTTTTCATGGCCAACAATTTTTTGAGATTAGAAACAAATTTAAATTTAACTGCATCTTTTCAGTTTAGAGTTAATGATTACTTAGAATTTACTTGGGAAATTCTTATATTTCAGTTACTTATTTCAAACAAAGAATTAATCTGTAAACAAGAGATTATTTTAAAAATTCAAAATAATTGATTTTTCAAAAATATCACTTAATCCCAAACTATAATTGCTGTGGAGCTAAAGTCTATTTCAAGAGGACAAGTATCATGCTATAACTCTACAGAGCTCCTGTTACTATAGTTCTCGAAGTTTTAAAAACTTTGCAAGATAATGTATTTGCCTTCTGTGTAATAAGGTTTTCAGGAACAACAAAGGCACTGCTAACAGTGATAAACTTTAGCATTACAAAATACTCTTGAGAGAGGATTTGGAAACTATCCCATTTGAAGGTAAGATGCAGAGCTCAAGTTTTAAAAGTTCATGGAGATATATTAGAAAGTTTGGATACTCCTCTACACTTCTCTAAAACAGCCTCTGTTCACACCATACTGCTTCTGCAGCTGATGTAAATCTAAGCAGTTTAGCCAAATGTTCCTGGAGTACCATTCGTCTCATCCTGAAGCAGACACGTAAAATAGGTCAGATCAATTATGTCCCGTAAGTGCCTCTTTCTCTTCAGTGACTATAAATGGGCCACAGAGTGACTGAATCAACTACAGACCAGATTCATTCAGAGACGAACCCCAGAGCCCACAACTAACTACCCTGTGAAAGTTTTCTCTAATAAAATAATGTTGAAGTGTTTCTTATCAAAAGGATATGTAAATAAAAGAAAATAAAGACAAAATTTTAAATATCTAATCCAATGCAGCCTAATTTCTGAGAAAGTACTAAATTGTTAGTGTTGAAAAAGAATTTGTTGCATGTTGTTATTTCTCATAGTGTTTGTCATTAGGTATAATTTCCAGTCTGTCTGTGATTAGGAAATAATTAAAATATTGAGCAGAACCCAATTTTGTTGTGATTCGTTCTAGAAGACAGATATCTGCAAATTTTGTGGTCTTTTGAAAAAGCTGGAGCTTTTGAAAATACATAAAACCACACCAATTTTGTTGAAACCAGCATATTCTTTGAAGACAGTTGGAAAACAGGCTATTTTTCCTGCTATAAAACACCAGACCAGCCAGATAATACCTCAAGAAGGAGAAGTAAAAGCTTAGAAACATCACTTCCAGGACAATTCCACTCACATTCTGCTCTTATTTAAGCAAAATTAAGATTGCTTTATTTTGTTGTTGTGGGTTTTTTTAAAACAAAAACAACTGACTTGTCTGAACATTCCGATCCATATACAAAGGAAAGCTGTACAGAGACTGTCAATAGGTCTTTCAACTGAAAATGTAGTTTTCAGGAAATCGAGTTGCTACAGGATACTTCTAATGAAACATTTCAATGGATAAACTGTAAAAAATTATTCCACTTAATTGAATGAAAATATTTAATTTGGGGTCAATTTAACACTGCAATGCATCAGGGGTTTCAAATCCCCCTTCTAAAGTGTGGCAATGCCTCATGGACGAGTTGAACAAGGAAGCCTGACCCAGTAACAAGACTGGGGCCTCTGATGCACAGCAGTAGCTCAGCAATTTCCCTCCTGCTCATCGTGGGCATACCAGGATCTGAAGATCTAGATTTCTAGCATCAGGAGCAGCAAAACCTTCTTTCTGCCCTCAGGCTGACAAACCTGGCAGTTCAGGCAGATGAAGTTCAGTGGTACATTAAAAAAAATTTTTTTTAATGCTTCAGTATTTTGCCTTCTCCAAAAATAATCTTTTTTTTAAAAGGTTTTATTCCATTAAGAGATCTTCATTTTTCATTTTTGTCCTGAGATGGAGCAAAATCAAATGTTGGAATATGAGAAGCTCCCATAAGAAAAAAAAAACAAATGTTGAACAGATAAAATTAAAATCTCTTCAAGGAACACTCTCTGCTGCAATTATGGAGCGAAAGAAAAGGAAAAAAGCATAGAGGCAGAATCATCCAAAAATATTATTTATTTCATTGTTCTGTTTGCTTCTGTAAAACATAACTTTAGTATCTGTACTGCACTTAAGAGTTTTAATCCAATAACCACACAAAACTGATGGCTCAAGAAGTTAAAAATAGCAACTATAGGGTATCTAATAGCCATATTGCACACAGGAGCAATTTGAGATCTTTTGCTCGTCAAGCAAGAACTCACAATCATTGCTCAAATAACCTATATACAACAGCCAAAGATGAGAGAAAAACCAGCCACTTTCTGTCACTGTAGCAATTTTTGGTGAAGAGTTAAATGTATTTATTCTCCTGCACTATCTTTGTTTTAAAGAAAGTGGTAAATACATATTTATAGGCTTATTTTAGAAGAACAAACCTGTTGTTATAGCTAGAAGATTCAAGGAACTGTTCTGTTTTAAACTGCATATTCAGACAACTAGAAGTACTATTGCAAGGAACAATGTTGCTTCATTTTAGCTAAATCTATCACCTTCTTCCTTTAAAGAAGCCTTCTAACGTTACGCTTCTTTAAACTGAGTGACTTCAAGGTTACAAAATATTAATGGATCTTCCTGAAGCTGTATTGCCTTTCTCATCAATATTATCATCTTTTGTTTGCTTTTCTCCACACCTGACTATTTTTAAAGACTTTGTTCATTTGTGAAAGCAAACCAAGACAATGAAAAAATGGGTTCAGCTGAGGTTACAGTATCCACCAGTCTGGTATGAGATCATGATACAACAGTAAAATATATGCCTGCACCTCTTTCTACTTTATTCAATTCCATATTTTCTGAGTGCACTATAGAGCTATTTTCTCTTTAAATTCAGCTTGCTTGCAATTTTATCTTCCCTCTTACACAGATGTCATGCATGATGGTGCACTTTCATTATTTCACACCCATTTGAGGAAAAAAAAACCCATATTTTCTTCTGTTAATTACATATATACCTCTCCATGTGCAAAATACAGTACCCCAGATTAGTAGCTCACAAATTCTCATAAACCGAATAGCGAGGGATCTCATCAGTGCTCACATAAAATCTCCACATTACACAAGTGTTGCAGAAACCACAATTTTACAAATGGCACACATCCTTCTAGAACAGCACTGGACCATTGTTCAAAAATGAGACAGAAGGGTAATTGATTATTGAAAAACAACTCTTAAAACAAGAAATAAAACAGATCTTTGTCCTGTTCTTTTCCAATGCCAAGAGAAGAAATCAGCCAAAGTGCATACCCAAATCCCAATTACATTCATAGAACCATAGAATTAATTGTTTTGGTTAGAAGAGACCTTTTAAGATCATCAAGTCCAACCGTTAACCCAGCACTGCCAAGTCCACCACTAAACCATGTCCCTCAGCACTACATCTACATGGCTTTTAAATACCTCCAGGGATGGAAACAAAACCACTTCCCTGGGCAGCCTGTTCCAATGCTTGACAACCCTTCCACTGAAGAAATTTTTCCTAATTTCCAGTCTAAACCTCCCCTGACACAACTTGAAGCCGTTTCCTCTTGTCCTATCACCTGTTACTTGGGAGAAGAGACCAACCCCTACCTCACTACAACTTCCTTTCAGTGAGTTGTAGAGAGCGATAAGGTCTCCCCTCAGCCTCCATTTCTCCAGGCTGAACAACCCCAGTTCCTTCAGCTGCTCCTCATGAGTCTTGTTCTCTAGACCCCTCACCACTTACTCAAAAGTTCATGTAACTCGATTTCAATAGCTTTCACACGCTACCATACAGAATTGCTGTGCAGTCTTAAATTCTGCGACAGGCAGAAGGCTGAAGTAATGATATTGCTCAGGTGGGTAGAATGATCCAGCTCAAAAGCCTATAATACTTGAAATGTTCTTTCTGACTTGATGTAATATCTTTCCATTCACACTTTCTCATCTGTACTGACATCGAAAGTATAATGCAAAGGCATGGGGTTTTTTTCTGCTACCAAAGTTAGTTATATACTTTCCATGGGTATGGGAACCCAGCGGGAGCACTTTAATATAGACCGGAGACTTCTGGCTGGAACACGAGTTTAAAAAAAAACCATTTAACCTAGTGTATTTTCTGCCTACAGTGGCAAGAAATACTTAGAACTGTATTAGCAGTTTACTAGCAACAATCCACTTCATTTTGTTTCTTATAAAATATTAGCGTTTCAGAGCCTAATGAGCAAATAATAGCATAATTTTTTATTCACAAATACTGTGACTATACATTTTTTTAGTTTTGAGGAAAGTTTGTGTATACCTTCATCTAGAATATTTGTCCACTTCAGAATTGTTCTATCATTAGAATGTCCTCAGGGCTGTGAGTTTCTTGTCCCCACCAGTCTATAAGGAACACAGGCATTATTCAGGGAGATGCTATTTGTGTTTGCTCAGTTTCCCCTAGTCAAAAGTTTCTTAGGAGCAAACCATACAAAGTGCCATATCACATTAGACCAAAATCCGTCTCTGACAGTGATCAGTAGCAGTTGTTGAGGGAAAGAGGGTAAGAATGGGGCAATACACCATGACGCTCACCTTGGTATGACCTTCCCATTTGCCAACCATCCATTAACGTCAGACAACCCTCAGATCTATCAGGCCTCATACCAGCCTGGAGACCTGATCCACCAACAGAGATATGTCCCTCAGCAGATGCACAGAAAAAGGGAATCGTGACTATTTAATTCTTAAAAACAAAAGTCACAATCTGAAATCATCCTTTTCCTCTTTGCACCACTTGACTATTTTTTGATGATTCATTCCACAAATACCATATATGACATTGCAAATAATTCTTACTGTGAAATCTGGAAAAGGTGCAGTCAAGGAGGACACTAAAGCTTTTTATCCAATCTGCAAAATATTACTTTACTGTTGCTACAGTAACATCTTCCTAATAAGCCCTTTAAATTTAAACACTGTCTTAGGAGAGTTCTAGGTCAAGTTAGAAAGCACAGACAAGCTCTTCAGAGGAATCAAGTTTATATTCAGCATGAGGAACAACGCAATGGAAAAGGTGAACTAAAGTTTTTAGCTATTTCCATAATGACTTCCCACTTGCTGTGGTCTGTCCTACTTTCTTTCCCCTTAGACACCCAGTAGTTTCTCTTCTGAGGAGAGAATTCTCAATTGCCTCTAAGGGAAAATTCCTAATAATTTTTTATCCTATAGCAACATATCATCTTCCTTTAAAAAAAAAAAAAAGCAGCTTACATTTGCAAAAAGATATATTTGCAGATATAAGTTTGCACCTCCTGAGATGAGACCAAGAATAAAAAGCTATTTCCAGTTTCTCACATATGGAGAATAACTACACATAGCTAATATATGAACTGAGAAATTGCAGAGTGAATACAAAAATCATTCATGAGGCACCTAGGGATTATAACAGGAATTTATATTTATTTGCTCTATAACTACATGATACCTGGTGTTCTTTTGCAGATCTTTAAGGTCCAGAATTAAAGTCATTCTTCTGGGGGAGAGTTAGCAGTATGCATACTGGGATATGCATTCCATATCTTTGGAAAAGGAGGAACAACCTCTTTCAGTATTCATGCAGTTGTAAAGCATCAGTTAGTGGATTTTTGGCACCAATCTGGTTTCAGAGAAATGTTCTGTTAATTTGCATCTTCTCAAATGTAGGTTTTTACAGTCCTTCCCAGATGTCACCAGATACCTACTCATCAGAGGAGAGTGAAAGCCAAAGCTTCTAACTCATCCTAAAGTGGTATGTCATATCAATTTTTAAAAAGTAAATGAAACACACAAAGTATTATTGTTGCAGAAGGCACTCCAAATAGCAGATTCAAGGTAATTTGAGGAATTCCTATCTAGTTTCATTTTAAAAACTCTGTTCTAATTATCTAATTTGGAAATGCAACAAATTCTTTTAAGTACCCCTGAAAACATACACTGGTGACACCACTGTGCAGTTTGTCACTACAGACTTTTCTAGTGTGTGACATTTTTATGTCATTAAAGTGTTCAATTACCAAAGAAATGAGTGAAATAAAAATCCTGATTCTACAAAAATTCAAGGTACAATGAAAACTGCTGTGACCTATTTTTTCCCATGCTGAAAGCAAAAAGGATGAACAGTCCTGTTTACTAAGTGACAACAGCACTTGCCTATAGTCAGGCACATGCCTAAGTATTTGCATTGGTAATCAGAACCAAAATTAAACAGACAGACTTAATCACAGCTTTCAGGTAATAAACGATTATAGCAACAGCTCTCCTGTGATTTATGATGTGAAAAAAATACCATCATAATACCTGAAATACGTTATTCACAAATGAAATGTGAATAAAAATAGATTATGAATAAATATAATGTAAAATACTGAAGAATGAACTAGAGCTAAGAAACTACATAATGAAGTTAACCTATTTCCAGCAGAGCTGCCAGTTTGCCGACTTTTTTCCTTACAAAGAGTAGGAAAAAGAGATGCTGTATTCTGACTCCAACACAACAGATGTTATTATAGTACGCTAACTTCCACCTCGACACATTTAAAGGCTATTTATTCCTAACACTCCCTCTACTTTTTTTCTCTGTTTTTGTCTTTGCCATCATATCTGGTCTCTATCAGCATTCATTGCTTTCATTTATACACATCTCCATAATTAATATCTGAAGCTTTACTTTATAAGAAAGTTACGTATTTTATCTAACGTGTTCGGGAAGTGTCGTATTTGCAGCCTGTAAATGGTTTGTTTGCTGGGGTTTTTTTACAAACTGGTATTTAGTTGACATCTGCACAAATGGGAAGGACTTTCCAAAGGTTACATGGCAATGGTGAAGCTGGTCAAACAGAGTTCTGTTAGCACAGCTGATGAGCTGGAGGGACTGGAAGGTGGAAAAAAATCCCAGGTACGAATGAGTCTTCACTCAATAGAAACCACAGTAGAAAGGCAGATCTTTCACCTCAAGTCAGTACCCATTCTGGAGGATGAAAGCTATCCAAAAATAATCTGTCTCTGGGAAATTTCATTAAGTGTTCTGATAATCAAATTAATCTGACAATCTGGTGAAGCAAAACCAGGATTACAGGTACAAGACTGTTATGTGATCTTTTCCTGCACCTATTTCTTTATATAATAGTTGTTTTACTGAACACTAAAGAGTAGAACATGTACTTTCTTTTCATCTGTACAGGAACATTGTCTAACACTGAGGAGTGACTCAGGTGTGGCTGGCAAACTGCAGAACACTACACCCTCTGTTTTCCAGGGACTGACAATCCCAAATAAAGTAACGTTCACACCCCGTTTTACAGGATCAGGGTTGCAAGATGATATATCACCAAACCACCAAAGCCCATCTCTTGGCAAGAAGAATTCTCTCAATTGAGAAGCATTAAGCAGAGTAACTTTGTCAAGTAGCAGGAAAACATGGGCACTCCCAAGCAAAGGCTATCTTCCAGACTACAACAGAAACAATGGAAAATGGACTAGAAAGAAAATGTTCAAATATTTATTCACTAATACTCTGTCTTAAATAGAGCTAAACATACCCTATAAAACCAGCCCTAAGCAAGCCCTATTCAAATATTTGTTGCCTTAAATCAGCTTAAATCCAGGAACCCTGGACTAATATCAGTGACATCAGAAGGAACTGAACCTGCAACTGTCCTTATTTATACCAAACATAAAAACAACTTCAGGAAAACTGGGGAAGCTACTCATAAAAGGCTTCTGTTGATAACAGAGTCTCCTTATGCAGTGATGAACTTTCATCTGAAGGCAATTTATTGTTTTTTCTAAAACTGTATGGACAAAAGGTAAGATGATGAATGACAGGAAGCCTACCCTGGTAAAGGAGCATTAGGTGGCCAAACTCAGATTCTGGGAGCTTCATGCAGAGGCTTGAGTGAGGCTCATCCCCCCTTTACATGCACTACTATTTAATTTAGCCTCTCTGGCATGAACCTCCCTAAACTGCAAGTTAAGAGAAAGATGCACAACCACGCTCCTTTTAACAACCTGTGTAGCCACCCCATCACTGGGTAGCTGATCATTTCAGAGCTCTTCCCTATCTGCTAAACTATGAAAGTAGTTCCATAATTTGAAGATGATAAAGCATTGTTCTAAAGTTCTCTCAAGTAATTGTTTAATTAGGAAAGTTTGACAACCGGGTGTGATCAGCTCCGTCATTCAAGCTGAGTCAGATCCTTCATAAAAGCTGTGTGTTCTACTTTCTAAAATGTCAGCCATTTGACAGCTGTTTATTCTCAAGCCTGTGTGCTGTGTCCATTTCCTCCTCCCTTCTCAGTTATTTGCTTTCAGATTATAAACTCATTAGAGCAGGTGTTACTCAGAGAAACAAAAGCAAATGGACAGAAAAAAAAAAAAAAAGCCCTCAGCTGTTGATTTTTGTCTTGTTGGGTGGTATAAAACCAACCAGATACAGTACTACAACAAGCTTCCCATTCTGCTTTTTAAATGCTATTTGATTATAGTGTAATAAAATTTATACTGCCTAAAAATGTGATTGCTCCCAAAGAACATGATTATTTTATTTTTCTACAGCTCTTAAGATGGAAATTCACCAGATAGCACCAGTTAACTTTGGGTTTTCCTTAAAAATGTCAATTTTCACTATTATTACATTTATTTTGAATACACAATTTTTGTAACTGCCCTTCATCCTTGGAAATCATCCCCTACATGTAATGTATGTTGGTAAATTGTTATTATGAGCTGACCTAGTTGACTGAAATAAACTTCCAGATAGGCAGTACTAACAACTTTGAAATTTCACTTCATAATTGAGGAAAAGGAAAATTGCAGAATCCGATCCCAGATTTCAAGGGTTTAAAAAAAAAAAAAAAAAAAAAAAAAAAAACAGAAAACCAGACATTTCTTAAACATATATCAAACAAAATTAAAAAATCTAAAAGGAATACCCTGTGCTGAAGAATTTGGGAGCGAGGGGGCTATCTCTGCCAACTGTGTCACTAACTCCAAGATGTGTTCACCCACCTAAATGCTTGATGATATTTACCTTGGTATCTTGTCTTCATTAATACGCAGCTATCTCCAGAAAGTCATGACAGAAGTGTAATTCCTAAATTTCCCTTTCCTCCTCCTTTTTTTCTTCCTTGAGGAGATAAGTATGAAGTGGGGTTGTCACCGGTGACTACAGCCTTCTCCAACATATGGAAGGAGTTGCTATAATCCACAGGGTCATACCATGAAAGTAAGAAACAGTGTTTAGCTGAGAAGGTGGGATGAGAGGTGAGGTCAGGTCACAGAAGAAGTTGGATATAATATTTTGCTAGGGTAAGGCATTGCACAGACTACATACTGAGAATACTGAGCTGTGCTAAAATCTAGAAAAGGAAAGAATGTTTTATGAGTAACAGCTCACTGGAGATACTTGATAGCCTAACATCTATCATATCAGATATCAGATAAAGCTGAAATATAAACAGCAAGTATATAAAGTATTCCACACTCTAAACTAAAATTATAACAAATAATTTTGCCAAGAGAAATACATTATAATGTACACATTCTTACTAAAATAGAATAGACATTCACATTCTTTGGTGGTGATTTATCTGCGTTAATCAAGGGTTATAATCTTTGATGCCACATTTTTAATTCAGCGCTGAAGAGTAAACAGAATTTCATGTCTAACTTACAAATCAGTTGTGTAAGAGAGGTCAGGTTAATAGGAGACTATCTTTTAGAAGGACACAAGTAAAAGTTTCATGCAATGGAGAGCTCAGGGGCAACAGTGGCATAAACTAATCCTATCCCGAAACCCATCTCCCTGTTGCAGTTTCATGGATACCAGCGCTAATACCAGCTGTTTTTACTGCTTGTAAGCAAGACTGGTCCATTTTTTTTGTTTCAGCCAAACCAATACCCTTTACAAAGGCAAGATCAAGCAGTCACTGGCAGAAATACCATAAACTTCTGTTATTGCCAGACATTCTGTACTACAAAGCTACAGCCTGATAATAATGGAAAAAACACAGACAATTTCTTAACATGGAAACTCTTCCTCAGGCCTGAAGACAAGGCCTGACCTTCCAGATGAAGTAAACCCATCATCTGAAACAACTGTTCTGAGCTTAACTGACTCGTATTAAGCAACTAAAGAGTTGTAGAGAAAAGAGAGACTTCCTGCTGCAGAGCAGAATATTAACAAGAGAAGGGGTTATAATATCTTTAGCTCTTTTAGGACAGCAACAGGCAGGAAGGTAATTATCTCCGGCAGAATAGTGAGAGCAGAAGATTTCTGTGTGCCAGAAATCCAAAATATCTATCAGTTTTTCAGCATCCAAGATTGATTTCCGTAAGGCATTTTGTAGAATTTGTTGAGGTTCAAACTTGAGAGATCAAAGATTAATTGGGCAGGGAGGGAGTAAAAGTGGGGGTTTTACGTGTATCCATATATTTCCTGACTTTTTTTGAACTGAGGACATCTGGAAGTATATTAGGTTTTGGGAGGCACATATATCTCTGTGCATTACCTTGTACTTGTTGGCTATGATTTCAAGCTTATATAACTGTCATTGCATGCTGTTAAGCTATGACTGAAAGAAAAGACTTTACACCCACTACAACCAGCTGTACTTCCCATAGAACTTCCAGTTACTGATTTTTACATGTTAAAATAGCTTGTTTTATCAAAGTATTAGTTTGAAGCAAGATAGGTATGCAATGTTAAGTGCTAACTCTCCATTCAGAGAGACTGTGCATCAACAAACTATGTTTAGTATTTAAGAATGTTTCACTGAAACTATAGGAAAAAACACAGTAAGATGCAGTAATTTACTAAGCTACTTTGCTTCTCAAAAATTCCTTCTCAAAAGGAAGAAATTCTATAAAGTTAAGCCCCTCTAATCTTTTCAGAAAAAAGTTTCCTAATTTTTTGATGAGCACAGCTGTTCTGAATGGTGTACTGTTATTGGGAATGCTATGGTGTATTGAGGCCATGAAATGGTTGAGATAAAAATAGAGCTCTTCCAACCCCCTCACAAGTAAAGCCCCTAAAACTCACATAAGAAAACTCAGTAATCTTATGTACACATTAACCTCTATGTCCTTCATGCTTTCTCTTGACTGTCCAAAACTAGTAAGTCTTCATGGTCCCCTTCCTTCAGCTCTCCAATACCAGACTCCGCTACCATTTGTCTCTCTTACGTACAGACCTCCTGTTCATTTACCTGCTTTTTTCCCCTCTCTTGCTCATCCTGTTATGCCAGTTTCTTCTCTGTCTCATCCAGAGGTCACCTTCATTTGTTTGCAATTACCAGAAGGTGATTTTCTCAAAGAAATTTTTTCCAGGATTGCTAATATCCTCCATCTACCTCACTTGTTCCAGTCCCTTATGTGACAAACCTTCCTGACTACTCGCTCACAGGACCTTCCTAAACAACTTACTTGCAAAACCTATATATGTCAAAGTCACGCTTGTGGTTTTGAAGTAATGTAGTAGGTCATCCTCAACCAACCAAACTTTAGTTTAAGCTACTTCATTAGTGTCACCTCAGTGGGGAGAGACAGGGGAATCCCTCTCCAAATGTGCTGACCTCTCCCCAACTTCACCTGAACTTCTGGTTTTTGAACAGCTAAATTGCAGTACATAGGTATTTACAGCCAGATACTCACCCCAGCCTGGGAAACATATTAAGACAATACCAAGTGGAAAGCAATACCTGCATTCAGGGAGACATTTACCTGACCTATGTTAGATATGTACAGCTGTGTAAAATTAACTGAAATTTATAAACTAGATACAGGTTAAAAGGAGTCTAGAATGATTAGCTCAAATAATTACATTTAGTTAGATGAATCCCACCCCTTACATCAAGAGAAATAAATTCTTTCTACTCCCAGAGCAGTTTCTCATAGTCTACACACATTTCCTGACTCCATTTTTGCCACAGCTTTGGCCTAAATGACTGAATTCATATTTGTGTTTTGTGAATCCCTTTTTCTTCTCGTCACCTTGCCTCATCTTCTCATGCCTCAAACTGGTCCATTGAACATCTCAGTTTTGCTGCTGCATTTGACTGTCTCTTCCATGAGAATGTCAGTCCACCCTATCTTAAAAAAAAATCCCACAAAGTTATAGTTTAAGTTTTAAAGTTTAAAGATTAAACATCTTAAAGTTTACATCTTTACAGATCGTATACAACTCATTAATCTCCATTCCTGATCTCCAAATCCAATAATTTTACTTCTACTAAACATTTCCTTTCTCATTCCCTCTTTTAAACATCCACATTCCCAACATGGCATCTCTTCTGATTGTTTCCCTGCAAACATGCTCTTCTTCGCCTGCATCTTCACTCCCTCATTCTTCATTTGCAAACACAAAACTTCAACAATATTACTTACTGCCTTCCTAAATTTATTAATAATGACCATGCTGAGCCTAACCAAATACACACCCAGCTCAGCATCCTGTCTTTGATGGAGACTAGCAGTGGACTTTCCCCCTTGGATATTTTCCCTCCTTTGTCAATTTTATCACCAAAACCAGACTGATCTTTCCTCTATTCTATATTGAAAGTCCTTCTAAATCTGCCTGTAAACACCAACACAGATTTTTGCAGGACCTTATATATTCTGATTCTGTAAGAATAACTTCAGAGATTTATCTAAACTTTAGACTACAGTGTAAGCAGGATAAGGCCAAAATATATATAATTTCCAGAAAGTTGGGATATAGACTGCCTTTTGGCTTCCACAGGAAGGAATTCTTCTTATGGATTTGGATATGTATGACCGGCAGTAATCACCTGCATCTGAGCTCGTGTTCTTATGTTCTTTTTCCAGCCAATGGAAACCTGATTGATGCAGGAGACCTCAACTCCCTGCTTATCAGTGGGTTCCGCTGCCTTCAGGGACTGCGGTTGCCCTTTTCTCACTAATGGCAGTCTCTCCACACTGAAGTTTATAAGCATTGCTGTTCACTGTAACTACACAGGCAACTGCCTATTTATCATTAGTGTGTCAATATTAATCACCCTTTGCTATTTTAGCAGAACTACCCAAATATTCCAGGATCTAACAACTAGGAGTAACCTAATTTAGATTACTGACAGCATGGTATGATGACGGTGTGGTATGATGATGGTTTTGGGACTGGTATTACTCCTTAATAGCAAAAAAAGAAGGAAGACAAGTAGAAATATTCGCTTGCATTTCACCAAATACAGAGAAATGTTGGGGTAGAGTCATGTAGGAAGCAGGAAAGAGCTTATATTTCCAAAAACTTGTCTGTTTCCTTTCAATCAGTAAACCAAATAAAACCAAAAATATCTCCCTAGAAATCTCATCCTATGAACAACCTTTAGAGCACCCTGCAATTGCTTCCTTTTACTGGTAAAGAAATAGTTCACTTCCTGGCCATTTGAAACTTTCAACAAAAACAAGTTAGATAGTAAAAAGATATTGTAGAGCAGTTATGGCATGATGCCAAAACCATTAATTCATATTCTTACCTTTAATTCAATGGAACTAACAGATAGACATGCCTTGATATCAAACTACTTTCAAGTTGCTTTCTAATATAACTGATTATTTAGAAACATTTCTAGAATATACAGAAATACTTTTGATGAGGGGAAGCATACAGCTTCCTACACTGGATCCTTCATGTTCTGAGTGCACAGCATTGTCTTAATTACATTATTTTGTTGATATTTTTATTTGCTAGCATTATATCATAAATTACACTCCATCATCAATAATTACATCAAATTAACATGATATCAGAATATCTGAGTGCCTATGAGAAGTTCCAAATAAATGTAACTGGAAAGTCAGGCAATTTTATCTACTGAACAGATGGCAACACTGTAATTCCCCTGCTTTCTCAGCCAGTCTGCTCCAAGCCTCAACTAGCATTTTGACCCAAATGCTACTGAAGTCAATGGGAAGGTTGACACTGACCGAGATTCAGCTCAGCTCAGAATTGCTGCAAGAAGCAAAACTTCAGTCCTCATGGATCTCCAAGACAGTTGACAATGATGGCTGAGAACAAGTCATGCTAATTTTGTTATGGTAACAACTATCCAACAAGAACCAAACCAAGATACGCTTTTTTTGCTGTTCCCCATGAAACACTCATAGACAAAAGCTCTCCATCACTACTTCTTTTGGATCAGCATTAACTGAAAAGCCAAAAAAAATTTGTATTTTTTCATCTGTCCTACTCTTTATTTCATTTTATTGTAATTTAAGAATCAACACTGGAGAAATGCTTTCCACCAATGGGAAATGAAGTCCCTGCTCTTGTAATTCCATACTTCTGATCAACTTTAATCACTTGAAACTCCTAACCCATGTCTAAAATGTTTTTTCAGCTGCTAAACATGCACTCTATACTTTGTGAAAGTCCTACAAGTAACATGCAACATTTTTTAAAAGTCTGTAAAGTTTGTATCCTCAATTACATTTAAACCCTAGTGAAATGTAAGACACTGTTTTGCTCGTTATGTGTGTCAGGAACTCACAGCTACAGGTTTAGAAGAAGATTTCATGTTTATAAGCCGAAATGTGACCAACTTGTCTTTTTGTTAGTTAAAAACTAAATTCACAGGTATTTCACTTGCAAAAATTTTGCATGGGATGATTTGAATACAACTTTGAAGGAACTTTTACAAAGTCTATGGAACAACCGTTTCCAGAAATTTCCACAGCATATTAATGTACTCATTTAAGAAGAAAATGCAGATGGATAAATGGGATTGCATGCAGCACAAAAGATCAAATTATATTGCAAAATTATACTCGTATTCACTGAAGGTTATAAGCATCATTTTACACATTAGAGGTCAATGTGAAGGCACTGCACCAAGCACACATTTACTCTCTTTTCTAATATATTTGAGGATGACTTCTGCTGTAAAGTATTGGTATTTTAGGACTAATGAAATAATGTGATTAAGAATGTTCACAGTTAACTTTGTTCCCAAGTTGTCTACCTCACCCAGACGATCTAATACGAAAATAAAATACCACTGCAACTTTCTGAATAGATTAGTCTATTTAAAAAGCCATGCAATTGCATGAAAAACTTAATTGTTTGAGCTGCAATTTTTACTGAAGTAACTGCTTTGTGTTTATTGGAAGGCATTGTAGGTTTAACTGCTTCCTCAGCATAATTATTTTCTAATAAGAAAATGTTTCATTGAAAAAAAATCCATACAACCATCACTACAGGAGAAGAATAACCAAAATCTGTAGAATTTAGCAAAAATTATCAGGATATATTGTTCACAGATGATTACTTTGTAAAACACATAAAGTTCCATAATCTTAAGTGGACTGTCTCTTATAAACAATTCAAGATGTATTTAGAGTATTAAACTCTCAGCCCCAGTGTTTCATCAAAGACTAATGAACACTACTATGATCTCAGCTGATTTTTTTCTGCGGAAAAGATAAGAATCTCTCTCCTGGGCTAAACCTGGGCAAAAGACAGAGAAGGGAAAGGCTACAGTTTTTCTCATTTATTTATATTTAAAATGCTACTATAAATGTCAAGAAATGGAAGAATATGTGTTTTTGTTAATAATAACATCTTATAAAAACACCTCCCCACAGGAACAATCTACAAAGCCTCATTAATTATATAGGCAGCGGCAGCAAAAGTCTAAATCTTTAATCTTATTTAACTGTAACTTTAAAACCTCCAATTTCTTAAACAAGTTTGAAAGTATGTTACAAAATAAATAGGTCACCATTTGGAGATTATTGGAAAGCATAGAAAAAAGTTGACCAAAAAGAGAGGAAAATAATGAAAATGGATTAAAACTTCCTATGAAGTGGTAAATGACATGAACTTCTACTTCTGAACCAGCTTTTAGGAAGACTTTCTGAAATGCTTAATAGGAACAAATTAATAAAAAACTGTTTCTATAATTTAATGGCTTTTAAGGCAGTTTCTAGCACATATTATAGAGGTTTCATAATGCACCTGTGTTCAATTTTTAATTAAAGAAGATGGGACTGTGCACAAGAAGAAACCAAATGAGTATCTTCCACCTATAACCACAAATAATCCCAAAACTCAGATACCTTGTAAAATTACAGTTGCATCTCCTGATTGTGTCTAAAAATTGCAGTCTAAAATTGAACATAATCTGTTATAATAAATAGTTTGGACTCAAGATAAATGAGATCTGAAACACTGATCCATAAAGGAAATAAAGTAAGTCTAAGGGAATAGACAGCTAAAACTGTTTCACTTCCAGTAATGCAAATGTTTTCCTGCATCTTGTCAAACAATAAATCCTCTCCCTTCTTTCACAGAGATCCGTGAGATATCAGTTAGTTCCCTATCCCAGCAAGAAGCAGAAAGCCTCAACTTGTATAACTGCTCTTGAAATATCTCTGAATTATACCTCCCAGACCACTGGATTCACTGTGTAAGATCAAGCCTGATCTTCCCCCATTCCCCTCCACGCAAGGACAGCCTTAACAGGCTGGCATCCTTGCCGAGGCAGAAGCACAGAGAAGCTACAGGGAAGTGACAAACACATAAACGTTGTTTCATAGCTATAACACACTGAAAAATATTTTGTGAGCCAGACTGGTTTGCAGTTTATGTTTAGGGAGAGAGAATCTAAATCTGACTACTTTGAAAGCACAATGTATAGCCTATTGCATTAGTAAAGATAAAAATTACAGCTATTACTTTCAATATTTTTATACAAGCTTTCTCCTCAGCAGATTAGGAGAAATAGTCTATATCTATAGCAACCAGGAGAGAGGAGGAAGGGATATACCCAGTCCAAACCATTTGTCCTTAAAACCCTGCATCACTACCTTCACTATAGCAAGCATTTAATAGCTCATTTTTATTGCCACTTGACTGAAGTCTCATTAAAAACATGGTCAGCTGATTTTAATTCCTTCTTAATAAATAAAATGTACATGAGGAAGGCCGCACTGATACTTTTGTAGGAGGCTTCCTTTCTTTCTTAAAGTCATTCTATTTTTTGTTTTAGAAAAAGATTTCTTAGGGACAGCTAGTTTACCTTTCACTCTCTGATCTCCACAACCACTCTAGGTAGGTATTAAACTGGGAAAAAATACAATATTCTCCATGTTATGAACTTCTTGACTTAAAGTGAGTTTCAGAAAGATACTGTAAGTGAAAGGAGACTGACTTTATTAGTAGATCTCATTGGAGAAAATTCTGAGCATACAGTCATGAGCGACTCAGGAGAGGACTGCCAAGGAGAGGGGCACAGCAGAATAGCATTTCAATGCACAGGTTTTTTTCAGCATCCCTTCGTGTTAGCGTGGGTCATTTTAGCTGGTGGGGATGTTTACTGCAGGCAGTATCTTCTAAAAGAGGAAGATGTTGGTCAGGGAATGTCTCGACAAAAGGAGGCTGTTTAATGGTCTTCACTGGGCAGCACTGGGTATTTTTAGACACCTCTAAAACGGCCTTAGCCAGGAGCCAGTGCTGCCTTCTCCCTCCAGCAGCATGACTTAGGGGTGGGCACCAGCGAAGGCTGGGCTGCATCTGGGGGTTTGTGGCCTGGGGATTTCCTGTGGGAATTTCCCATTTCCAAATGGGAGGGCAGTCTCATGGGCTGAACCCACTAAACGGGGAGGAGGGTTAAATGTATGGAGGCTGGATACATTTTTAGTGACTCCCCACCGGTGCACCTCGACTTCAGGGGCCTTGTGATCGTCTCGGAGGAAGTTTTCAGCGTCTGGGGAGACTTGGTGGGGCCGGCTCCCTGGAGGTGTCCCCAGAGATCTCACCCGGGACACGCCGCTGGGGCAGCTGGGGCGCTGGGCCGGCCTGGGGGTGACCAGGGACGGGCGGGGAGAGGCGGGACCTGGGAGATGTGAGGGGCCGGGAGCCGGTGGCGACGGGCCGGAGGACAGGGACTCTCAGAGGCAGCCGGTCGTGAGAGACCGGCGGACGGGGCCCCTCAGCAGGACCCGGTCGTGAGGGACCGGAGGACGGGGCCCCCCTCCACGGGAGCCGATAGCGATGGGCCGGAGGACGGGGCCCCTCACCGGCAGCGGTGCGGGCGCGGCCGCCGGGGGCCTGCCGAGCTGCCTCTGAGGAAGCTGTCGGGCACAGCGGAGGGAGCGAGGGGACGGCGCGGCCCCGCTCCCCGTCAGCCCCCACGCCTCCCGCCCCTCGCCCCACTCACCGATCCGCGCCTCGGCGGCGGCTCCGGCGGAGGGCGGTTGGCCGCGCGGGGCGGCGGCGAGGACCTGCAGCAGCGGCGGCAGCAGCAGCGGGAGGACGGAGCCGAGCGCCCCCATCATGCCTGGCCCATCGCAGGCGGCTGTCCCGCTCCCCTGCCCGCCGCCCGCCAGCCCTCACTCCATGCCGCCCTCCCTCCCTCCCGCCCGCCCTTCTGCCGCTGCCCTGCTCCGGCGAGCGGCAGCCGCAGCGGATTCAACACCCAGGACAGCGACCGGCGCCGCCTGCCCGCCCCACAGCCGGCCCCGCCCCGCCCCGGCCCGGCCCGGCCGCGGCACCGCCTCCCCGCTCCCCGCCCGGCCCTCCCTGCCGGGATGGCGCCGTACCGGCCCCCCCCTGCGGCGGGGTGAGGGCAGGGGCCGACCGCCGAATCGTCGCTGCCCCTGAGGGAGGCTCGGCCTCAGGCGGGCCGGCAGGCTCCGGGCGCTGCCCCGGGGGCAGCGGGGATCCTTCCCGTCAGGGCGGCTGTTCGCCCGAGTCCCCCGCAAAGATGGCTGAGCAGGGGAAGGGAGTTATTAAACGCGCTTGTTCCACACACCTGTGTGTAAAATCAGTTCAGCCCCTGCCAAAGTTTTGCCTTGAAAAACACGCCAGCTGGGTGGGTTCTCCCTGCGGCCTCCTCAGCGGTGGTTTATTTACTGCCGGGTTTTCCTCATAAAATTACTTGCCATCCTGAAGGATTTTACGAGCCCTCAGGTGAACACCTCCCACAGCTGAGGTGTGTGTGTGTGTGTGTGTTTGCCTGGGAGATGTCCGTGTTCGTCCTCCACCTCCTGTCCCCGATTCACTCCACTGAGCGGGCTGCCGGGAGGGAGCGGGGGCTCAGGCACGAATCCTCCTCCTTCACAGGCTCTCATTTTCTCACAAACTCCGTGTAATAATATTTAGCCTTTAACACGGCAGTCACGGCCACCGAGGTGAAACAGCGCAGCTGCCATGCCTCCTGGCAGGGGATGCGCTTTTGTCTAGGACAGCCAGCTCCGTGTCACGGCGAGGGACGGCTGGTCCCAGCCACCTCCATCACCCTGACGTCTGCTTTACTCCTCCCTGAAGTCTCAGATTCACCCGATCTTCCTCTTATTGGAGGTAAACAGCTCTAACTATACGCCCTGACATGCTTCATCCCTGGTTTTAACCAGGTACAGTCATGACAGACTCACACTCAAGGTATTTAAATTTGTAATACATGAATCATAGAATCATAGAATGCTTCGGGTTGGAAGGGACCTTAAAGATCATCCAGTTCCAACTCCCCTGCCATGGGCAGGGACACCTGCCGCTAGACCAGGTTCCTCAAAACCCCATCCAGCTTAGCCTTGAACACTTCCAGGGATGGGGCACCCACAGCTTCCCTGGGCAACCTGTTCCAGTGCCTCACTGCCCTCACAGGAAAGAATTTCTTCCTCATATCTAATCTAAATCTCCCCTCTTTCAGCTTAAAACCATTACCCCTCATCCTAGCCCATGAAGTGGCTTTGCCATAGATCAGAGAACTAAATAACCAAAGCCCACAGAACAAACTAACCCGGGAAGAGCACAGCTGTTCTTTCTTGCTCCCCTCAAAGGTGGCAGAGAATACAACACCAACATGTCCAGAATAGGGTGGACATCAGGTCTGGCCTCCATGTTGGGACCAGCTGGCACCTGCCATGGAGTGGTCAGCCAGGCCTGGAGGCCCAGATTTGAGCTTTGGTCCATTTTCCAAGCAGGGGGGCTCGGTGGGAGCTCATGGAGGGTACACGGGGCACTTATGGCACCTGCTGCCCTGATAGACAGTTGCAGACTTCTCTTTCTCAGTTTTGATCCGGGGGAAAGGTGTGAGCCTCTGTGCTGGGGAAAAGGAGTCATGGCTTCTAGAACTGGTGCAAAGTCACCTTCTTTCCTTTGTGGTTACAGTTGGTGACTCAAATGCAAAAAAGGGCATTATTTGATTCAGAAAACAGAAATTTCAAAAAAATATATCAATACTGGATGGTGTTCGCTGGGCCAGGGTTTGCAAAAGGGTTGGATGGTCTTTTCAAGCATTTCTGTCCTTGAGGTCTATTACATGGTTGCTTACATCTTGCAGGGGAGTGGTTTCACTAACCCAAAAGGTCCCTTTACCTCAGGAAAATCAATTTTGATGACTCTGAAAGAAACCTGAGCACGGAAAAGGGAGAAACAAAAAAGGAGGAAAAAGCGTTCTACGGAAAGGACAAGATGAGAAATGAAAGTGCTGAAACATAAATTAGTATATTCTCATGGGTTATGCAAACCATCTGGCTTTAAAAGCTAGTAGTAGGAACAAGGAAAAAGGTCATCTGAATTAGCAGAGAACTGCAAAACAACTGAAGGTAAGAAAGGAGCAAATGGCAGGCACAGCAAGAGAACAAGTTGTTTGTCAAAATACAAAATAGCAGTGGTATTACTGGAAGTCATTGCAGCTCTGCAACGAATGATTTGCATAGCTCCTGTGAATTTATGATCAAATACTATGCAGATTTTAAAAGGAAATTAAAATTCTCTTAGCCACTCCGTGCAGAGGATTAGCAAAATGACATTTGTTCAAATGCATGTGAAGCAATGTGAAAAATCAAGAGAGAAAGGGCATTCATCGAAGACAGACATAAATCCTTGAGTACACAAGGTTAGTAAAGACAGGAGCAAGGCGTCAAGGATAAAGTAAAGAGCCAATCAGTAGGTGAATTGGGCGTTTGGAAATAACTCAAGTAGCAATTCTCAGGACTGGAGAGTGTAGAGTATTCCCTACCTGGCTCTATTTTACAGTTGTATAGTAGGCTGCACCTAGTGAAGATACACAGATCTGTCTTAAAGCCCCAGGAACAGACAGATTGAAGTCAGGGGTAGTAGGTATAATGAATTTTGTTAATGACGTGTAAAAACTGCAAGACTCAAGTACTGTGTGTAAATTAGATGAATAACAGTATCACAGTGTAAATAACATGTTGTGACACATGCAGGTTACTTGCTGGTTCACAGTCGTTTTCTCAAGACATTTCTCAGTGCCAAGGCTTTTAATAGTTTGTAAAATAAATTAAGTATCTATGTTTAGGTCTACCACCCTTGTGGGATTGTTTTCTTTGTGGTTTTTATTATCATGTTTTCAGTAAGTTTCTGAACTGCAGAAAAAGAAATCCTAAAGGGTATAAGTAATTTGTGAAAATTACTAGAAAAACTAGAAAAATTACTCTGTTCTTGAAGTCAGGGATATTGTGGGGCTCAAACAGAACTGCAGGACTTGATAGTTTTGAAAAAGGAATAGAAGAAGGTATGTTATTTCTGTTAGGGCATATTAAATCTTTTTGGTGAGGGATTCTAAACTAGTAAAGATACTGAATGGTGGCTGAATGGGTAGAGTATCACCTCTCCATTGTTAATGTGAATGTGAGGCTATCTGAAAGAATGACATTGGAAATTATAGATCTGAAAAAAATCAGCACAGTGAATAACATATTGAAGTTTAACATGTCCTTCACTGCTGGAGCTGAGTCTTTTTATGAGACCCATGTTGGTGTGAAAAACATGCTAGGCAAAGTGAAAGAAGAGCTGGATAATCTGTATGATTTTATGCCTATGAAAGATTTACATCCCTATCCATGGTAACCATGGCTGAAACGGAGGTCTTCAAGGAAACACTTTCTTGTTTGAAAATGCCATGTTGTCTGACTAAGGTTTTTAATGAGAAACATACATGTTTTAATTGAGAATCCATTAGTTAGGGCCAGAAAAAGATCCAGAAAGGGCCAGAAATGATCCCAGAATGGCTAATTGCCCAGTAGCCAGGACACCTGAGTGGGCTGAGATTTTAAAGCTTCAAATTTTTGCTCTGGTCGATTCAAAGACATGATCTAATCATTGGACAATAAGGTCAGCCTCTTTATCCCTCTCAATTTCACTGGGCCATTCAAGATTATATTAAAATCAAACAGCCCTGCTAAAAAAGACATTGGTGGGCAGGAGTAGTTTTGCATGAAGAGGCAAGAATATGAGTATAAGATTTATTTTGTTGATTTAATACTGTTTAGAAAGAAATAGTAGGAGTTAATGAATCAATTAGCTGGGATTTAATGATAGTATTTTTACAGGTGTAAGAAGAAAAGGTGCCAAAATTGTATGAACCAAAAATTGGGTGCGGCTAAAAATTAAGATAAACACAGGATTCAGTTGAAGTAGAACATTGCCAGAGAATAATTTACGTATAAAAATACACAAAGGGAAAATACTGTTACTAATTCTATACTTATAAGTAATTAAGTGATATGAATAAAATGTTGTAAACAGGATTAAAATAATACGTGATAGTTAAAGGCTAAGGACTATAAAGCACCAAGGTATCATCTGAGTTTTACTGTGTACTTAGTTATTGAGGTCATGATTTTTAACTACAAATAGGAATTATATATACAAGCATAGGTACACCTGCATGATTGTAGAAATTGTATGTGTATATTTGTACAGGATAGAACTTCATGTTTCATCTAAGGATCACAGAGCTAATTGTCAGTTTAGCCAAGTATAAGGAGCCTAAACAAAAGGTCAGTTCCAGCTCTGCTAAATACAGTCTACCTGCACAGGCAAACACACCCTTAAAAAAAAAAAAAAAAGCATTAAAATTGCCTTCTTCATTTTCTTTCTTCCTCTTGTCCCCCGGTCCCCCTTGTCGTCCCCTCCCCAAATCAAGGCTTCCGAGCACATTAATTGCAGATCATTTGTCCTGTTAATGGGCCCAAAATCCACAGGGAACAATATCTATCAGGCAGTTTATCTAAGATTCAGTAACCTAGATATCTTGGCAGAGCTCTAAGATGTATTGGGGGGGGGGGGAGTGTAGCGGTGAAAAAGGAGAGAAAGAGGTTTGTGCTGTATCCCTGCCTAGACAAGGCAGAATTTAGACTATTTTATCATTTACATTTTCTGGTTCTAGAGGACATGGGTAAAGTATTCAAAGCCTGTAGATGTTTATACAGACACAAAGGTTGTCTTTCGGAGGCTCAGTGCTGCTCATGTAACCTTCACCATGCTTTTTTGAGGGGAGAAAGAGCTGATTGAGCAGCAGTAATCCTCCTGCAACTTGCTTGTGATTTGAGGACATCTTTCAGAAGACACTGAAAAATAAGGCTAGAAAAACCATTTCTAGAGCCACATCTTGGAGTACCATGGTTACAAGAGCAACAGTACCAGTTGCCACTTTGCATATTGTTGGTGTGAGCAGTCATAAACTGTGTTTTAGGAGGCTGATGGGGACTCTACACTCTTTAGGATGATCTGGCAAAGACACTCTTCGAGCTGCAGAACTGTTCACACGTTCATATCCTGGAATATTTTGATTATATTTATGTACTATTGTTGATGGAAAGTTTAAAGTGGCAAGATTTCTTTCTAAATTACAGGGGTGGGTTATTCCAACTGTATTGTAGAGGCTGTAATAGCTCTTGGGATTAAAAACTATCAAAATAGTTACTAGAAATTTTGCGCTATAAGTACATATAAGTATAATGCACTTATAAGTAGTTTCTTTTATTTATGTATGTTGAAAAAGTACATGCATGGTTATATAGCTCTGTATATTTAACCCTTTAGTTAAAAGAAAACATATCACTTATTCCATGTACACATTTTTTGAAACATTGAATTAAAATAGTTAATATTTTAAAGCAGTTAAGAATGAAGGACTTTATCCTGCAGTAGTGATAAGCAATATGTCCAAAAAGCTATCCAGTGCCTGAGACACTAAGAGTGTTTAGAGGATGAGAAGCTATACAGAAGCCTGGATTACTGAGAGCTGAAGTCATATAACTCTCTCTATAGCAGTACAAATACTTAAATTTCAACTTAGTGGTTGTATTCTACATTCAGGAACTAAGTTTATTAAAGGAATAGAAAGTTACTAAAGGGAGAAATCTTTAGCTGGTATAAAAAGGTGTAGCCCTAGGTCATATCAGCAGTGGCTGTGGTCTTTCTCAATTATTTAATATTTCATAGTATAACTAAAACTACTTGAAAGGATTTTAACATTCAATACAGAAATTACTGGTTCTCAGTATCAGTTATTTCGTATCTATAAAAGTAGTAGAGCCTTTAGGATTTTAAAATGAATTCTTACTGAATTCAGTTTAGCAGGAAAATAAATATTTGCAGGGTCTAGAAGATGTCGGATTGCTTGATGGAAGAGTGTGGTGGGATTCATTTTATGCATATCACAGCAATTCAGTTGTATCTAGGAATAATATTTTAACGTACTGTTGATTTCAGCTATTTTAAAGCTTTTCTTCTTGTTTCCAAAATTGTATTAGAACGTGCCTTTACTCTGGAGCATGCTGAAAGTTTTACTCTAGATATTTTTGCATCACTGAGGAGCAGGAGTTCAACACGGAGCCAGAAGGAAAAATCCTTGAGAACCGGATGACTGGTAGAGTTTAAAAAAGGAAAAGAAAAAAAGTAGGTTGATTTTAGTTATGACTGGTAAACTGTGAGCTGGGCTTTTATTCCCTGTGCTCTAACTGAATGATAATGGTTTTTATGTGTTGCTGGAAAGAACAGTTGGAAAGGAGCCTAAAATGGAGTGTTCAGGGCCTAAGAGATGAAACGCAGTGAGAGAAAATTACCTGCGAGAATAGCAGGAGATGTGACTTACATTAACCGAAGACCTAAACATCTGTGTGTAGGAGCGCTTAGGGGGGCATGTTTTGAGCTGACTTACAAGGCTGCAGGAACCCTTGGTACCAGATCAGCCACTTCAGTAAGTGCCTGGTAGTTTGGGTTTGTGAGGAAAATTTCCATAATGTCTTCTGCTGGTTTGCTAGGGATGCTGGAGAAAGCAGCTTCTGTAAACGCAGGCATTTGCAGGTCTGGATTGAACCCAAATTTGTTTGAGATTCATTTAAAATTCTAGCTGATTTGTTCAACTACCACTTATGGAGATACCTTCATTAAACAGGGTGCTGAAGCTGGGTTAGCTATAAAACTGAGGAGAGGAAAAGGTGGCACGAAGCAACCTGCGAGTAATGATGTACAGATGTTCAGAACCCACAAAAAGCAGATCCTCAGTGTCTCAAGACGGGGATACAATAACTGATGAATCCGAACTCTGAGGCCACTTCTGAAATCTTTATATCTAGTGCCAGGCTGTGAAAGGGAATTTGGGTTTCTCTGGGAGAGGGATGGCCTCTATGAGAAGAGGCACAAGTCACTGGTGTGCACTGGAGCTGGCCCCTTTTCACTGGGAAAGGCTTGATTTCTTGCTAATGCCCACCATCAGCTCAGATCAATACAGAGGCTAAACTGCCACTTCTCTATCTTGAAGTCACTGGAGACAGATTTCAAAATCAAACCCACTGGAACTCCTATTGATTTTCATGGGTGTTACTCTCTGTGCATATTGAGATGGTGTATCCAGATTAAATGAATAGACATTAGTAAATGTATTTTGCAAATGGGTTCTTGTTCTTTGAAAACCAGGATGAAGCCCTTAGTTGTGCAATCGATAATTAGATTTGGTTGCCATTGATCAAAATTGATTTAAAATGTCAATAGGGAGCCAAATTTTTAAATTAATTAGGTGCTTATAATGGAAGGGAGGTCAGAAACAGTTAAAAAAATCTATTTTCATCCATTTTTGCTAATCTGTAAAATTTGATACCTGGTGAATGGGTTTTACAACTGATAACTAATCCCCTGAGAGATCCACTCCTCCTGTGCTAAATTAAAGGATGAATGAGATTAATGCACTTTGTGAAAGAAAAGGCCTGTAGTTGATTAAAGCCGCTGGGGAGCTCTGGTTACGTGTCCCTCACTTTCTGTATCTGCCTTGGGAACCTGAAGTCTGATTCAGAGGGTGCTTTAGCACCCACAGCTGCAGCTGGAGACGGGTGCTTTGAGGTGGCAAGTGCCATACAATATGACATCTCATACCGAGTTCCCAAAATTCATAGAAATATTTCAACTTAGTCTCACTGTATGTTTGTAAAATGGCGATAAGAAAACCTACAGGGAGTTGGAAAGATACATGAATCACTGTGAAATTCTGGGAGTGCAGTGAACAGTGCCATAGTAACGCCACCGTGGAAGATAACGGTTTTGTCCTCAGAGCCAGGTATGAGTTGCATGTGGCAGATTAAGTGTAGAGCTATATGTTGAACAACGAGTGGAGAAAAAGCCCCGAATGTTTGCTGTGTTGTCAACAGGAAGGGTTGGAATCACCCATTCCGCAGACACGGACTGAGCACTGAGTAGGGAACAGATTGTGTGGAGTAACTACCTTGCCTTACTGTAATTAAAGATATCATGTCGTTCGACACATAGTCAAAGGTGAGGTTAAAGCTGTGCACAGCTTCATTTTGCTGCCTCCTGGCTTTTGAGTGCCTGAGTTTCCATCTCTGGTAGTGTTCTTAAACCATGCTCTCTTGTGTCCCGTACGAGGGAGGAGCTGGTTTCACAAAGCGCAAAGTTGGGGTGCGTGCGTTACCCAGCCATGGGGGTGGTGGGGAGAGGAAGTGTGGGACAGAAAATGGTCGAGAAGCTGCTTGTGCTCATCCCCATCCTTTTCTCCAGCATGTCGCTCTTGCTTTGGCTGTTTATTGCTGAAGACATAACATGCTTTTGGGTTAAGCTCATCCTCTCTCTATGTTCTATCTGGGAAACACTGTTGTCCTGCTTGCTGTAATAGACAGAGGCAAACCCAGTCAGGACCTAGAGGCTGGAATATCTGCTGTAGCTGTTGTGTGAGTATAAACTTGGAGCATCATTGAGAAATACACTGGCATGAAATCCAGAATTGAACAGTATGTTTGACAGCAACTCAGAATGGAGCAAGAATGACTGAGCTCCGATTATTTTTGCTTCAGTTTTATAGCTTAATGCTTACTGATGTGGGTTATTTTGAACAGCAAAAAGATTTTAAAAATTAAATACATAGTTTCTAATGTAAAAAAATTGGAAAATCTTGCTCAAGACATGCTGATATTTCAGAGTGCAAGATTGCTTGGACCATTGCCTGTGATGTGTTTCTTTGAAAGGAAGATTACTGGAAGAGAGAAGACTCTGTGACCAGAGAAAAAAAAATTTTAAAAAGGTAGGGAAAGTTCACGGTAATGACAGCTGGGGAAAGGAACATTGTTTGGACTACACTGAAATTACATTATGTGTCTTTGTAAGTACAAGATTATGTTAAGAATAGTCATAGGCTTTGGTGAAACTATTAGAAGTTGAATAATAGAAGAGACAGGATGCTCTTTTTCTGTTCTGAATCACTACTTTAAAAAGCCTTCCCTTTGCTCTGTTGTAGTTCAGAGTGTTCCAATAGAGCATCAAAGACCAAACAAAAACCCATACTTGACTTCTCAAGGGAATATTCCTGCAAGGCTGAGCATTACCCATGGACTTTTCTGCTTTGTATAATAAAGCTTCTACTGTATATGACTAAGTGGGTTGAGTCATACACAAATATTTTCTTACACAACAGTGTTAATAAACGTGGATGTGCTGCTCTTGGTAAATCCAAGGAGTAACTACCACGATTGAAAGAGCAGGTCACTATTGCAAAAATCTTACTGTTTAAAAATTCATCTTTCCTTATGCTATCCTAACCTACAGTTAGCCCTCTGCAGTGTGAGAAAATTCTGAGGAGGTTGGCAGCCCCTAGCCTGTAAAAAATGGGAAAAAAAGGGAACGAGGGGAAAGCAAAGATACTATGCTGGGGTCCCACCCACTGAATGAAGGGATGAGGGTGGCTGAGCAACAGCAGCCACCCAGAAGCAACCCAGCAAGGAGCAGTGAGGGCAGTGGGACCCAGGATTGTCAGGGTGAGTCCCTTCCCTCCCAGGCCCCTCCGGGCTTCCCAAGGAACTATCTAGAGCCAGGGCCTGGCCTGGGCCTCACTGTGCTCTAGAGACATCCACTGACAGGAAGGGAAGTTCCACCTTGTGAAAGGGGAATTTCTCCAGATGGTTCATAAGACAGAGGAACAAGGTTCCTGCTTTGAGGTTTATGATGGGTATTTAGTATTCTATCATCAATCTCCTATGTTACCCATGAAAAAAGGAGTATCATGGTGAAAAAGTGGAAAAGGTACAAAATTCTACTGGCAAGAATTACATTAAACACAGTTAGAAAAAAATACTAAGACAAAAATAAAGTTGTACCTGGCATTTTCTTTCATTAGCAGTTGAATAAAATTACAGGTAGAAGAGCTGTCCTACACTGGAACTGCAAAAGGAGGGTAGAGGGCTAAAGGGATGGAGATGGTCTTCACAACAGGTTTGTGAAAAACGAGTTCTCCTTTTCCCCCTCAACATAATTTTCAAAAAATAAAACTCTTTCCATATACAAATTTTTCCACAAAGTCAACATATTTCCAGAGCCAAAAGCATCACACCTGTTCAGATGTGCTAATTGCACAGGAGAGTCTTTCATCAGAGAGCACCGAGTGCTTGCTAATATTAGATCACGCTGAAAGAAGTACGCTTTTAAGCATTCAATCAATGGATCATGATACACTGATAAACTAAAAAATGCAGGCTGGATTCCCTGATTCCCTGTGCTGCTCGGGCAGTTTAAGGCTCTATGATCTTAACTGGGAAGATAAGAACTCCTCTGAGGCTGCCTGACCTGTCTCGGATGGCGCAGGAGCCAAATATTGCTGTCGATTCCATTGGGGATCAGATCAGGGAATGAGGAGGTTGTAATCACATCCCTTGGAAAGGTCTATCATTTCTATCATTTTCTTGCATCAAACAGCTCTCAGCTTCATTGCAGAGGGACTAGTTTTATGTTTCTTCTTTTCAGCCTTAACGTAATCTTAACTTTTTAAATTCTGACAATAGCAGCCCTCTGAAATAGTAAAAGTAAATAAATCAATCTGTTGATTTACACTGAAAATTAGTAAGGCCACCTTTTTTTTTTTTTGGTTATGAATCAGATTCTTGGGTCACAGATGTATAGTTCACCATGCAGTATAAGACTCTGACATTTTTGCTACTGTCCTTGAGTTTTAATATTGTTGGAGGAATCCAGCGTGGACTGAAACATCTGAAGAAGATGAGCCATTGTGGTCATCAAATGGCGCGTTCCCCTGGCAGCTCCTGGTCACAGGGAAATCCACCGGCTCAGCCCAGGGACTGGCTGAGGCACTCGATAGAAACAGCTTCCACTGTAAAACAAGGTTTTTGCATGTTATGGGAGGACAGGCACATGAAAACAGCCGTCCTGCAGGTCAAGAGCAGTGGTCTACAAGAGGGAATCTGGGGACAGAGGATGAGATTTGTCATGAAGGATGGTCCCTTTTAATAAAGGATCACTTTTAAATAAAGGACAAGCCTTAGAACTTCTCTTTGTGTGGAACTGAGAAAATACTGAGAGCAAAATCTTTTTCTTTATATTGTGTATGAGTAGTGTCCAATCTTAGAGAGCAGTGTAAGAAAGGACATGGCTTTTGCCATTATGATCAGTAAAATGAATTCCCTCAGTAAAAGGAGCTTTTCCTTCAAAGGAGCAGTGGGAGAACTTCAGCCATGCTGTCATTAAGTAGCTGAGACTAGGAACTAGATTACCACCTTCTTTGCACTGCTTTGGTTTGGGTTTTTCTAAGTACTCTCTTAGATTGGCCTGATTGGATTCGTAGCCTCTTATGGATGTATTGTTCCTTTAGATGCTGTTCAGAGAAAATAAAGTTGCTAATACTTGCCTCTTTTTGTTAAGCACAGCGAGATTTCAGAAAGGTCAGTGCACAAAGCCTGCGTTTCTTGCTGTTGAGCTGGTACACAGGTACCATTTTAGGCAATTATTAAGGATCGCTACATTAAGAAACAAAAGAAAAAAAAAGCCAAATCAATATTATTTATTCACATGAAAGCTGAGCTAGCACTAACACTTCATATCACTGTTTAATAATTACCCCAAGAGGCAGGAAACACGTGTCATTACACATTGCAAAGAGCCCAGCAGGAGGCTGGGCTGGCTCTCTCCTGTACGTCCTTTGCTGTAGGCGTTTGGATGCGCAGGACTCAGGTATGTTTCCAGCAATAACTGCTAAAATAGACCTACTTAAAATGTAAGGCTTTACAGAAAAGCATCTGCTACTGCAGCATATCAAAAAATTATTAACCCAAGACAAGGATTATTGTAGGAATTGTAAAACGAGTAAGGAACTAATTTAACGGAAGAGGGAAATAGATTAGGCTGGAATGGAATTACTAATGATGTTTTGGAACGCCACCTTATGTAATATTTTCATTAATGACAATACAAAAATAAGCATAAACAAATGAAATTTGAACATGTATTTGAAACTGGGACAAAGTTGACAGCGATATCAAAGGACTGGAATTTTACATAGGAAGAATTCAGTAATGTGAAGTCTGAAGTAATATAAGCACCATGAAATAAGTAAGTGTAAAATCATGTGTTTGAGAACAGACTAGTTTTGCTGAAAACAAGGTGGTTCCTCTGGTTTAAAAAAAAAAAAAATGACACGGGAGAAAAAGGTTGGTAACACCTTCTACTTCCTGGGGTGATAAGGAGTAAGAAAATAATAGTAACAGAACTTAAGGTAGACTGGGAAGAATACAGAGAAGCTGTCCGAGTCACCAGAAACCTGATCAGGCAAGCGAAAGCCCAGGCAGAACTAAATCTAGCCAGGGATGTGAAAAATAACAAGAAGAACTTCTATAGATATATCAGGGATAAAAATAAGACGAGGGAAGCTGTGGGTCCCCTCCGGAAGGAAACGGGAGACCTGGTCACCCAGGATGTGGATAAGGCTGAGCTACTGAATGACTTCTTTGCCTCAGTCTTCACTGGCAAGGGCCCTAACCACACTGCCCAAGTCACGGAGGGCAAGAACAGGGGCTCTGGGAATGAAGAAGCACCCACAGTACAAGAAGACGAGGTTCGAGACCTCTTAAAGAACCTGAAGGTGCATAAGTCCATGGGACCTGATGAAATCCATCCACGGGTCCTGAGAGAACTGGCGGACGAAGTTGCTAAGCCCCTCTCCATCATATTTGAGAAATCGTGGCAGTCTGGTGAAGTTCCCACTGACTGGAAAAAAGGGAACATAACTCCAATATTCAAAAAAGGAAACAAAGAAGACCCGGGAAACTACAGGCCGGTCAGTCTCACCTCTGTGCCTGGCAAGATCATGGAGCAGATCCTCCTGAAATCCTTGCTAAGGCACATGGAGAATAAAGAAGTGATTGGAAACAGCCAACATGGCTTCACCAAGGGCAAATCGTGCCTGACAAATTTGGTGGCCTTTTACAATACTGCCACAGACTTGGTAGACAAGGGCAGAGCGACTGACGTCATTTACCTGGACTTATGCAAAGCATTCGACACTGTCCCGCACGACATCCTGGTCTCAAAATTGGAAACTCATGGATTCGATGGATGGACCACTCGGTGGATAGGGAACTGGCTGGATGGCCGCATCCAAAGGGTTACAATCAATGGCTCAATGTCCAGGTGGCGGCCAGTAACGAGTGGTGTTCCGCAGGGGTCGGTACTGGGACCAGTACTGTTTAACATCTTTGTCGGTGACATGGACAGTGGGATAGAGTGCACCCTCAGCAAGTTTGCTGATGACACCAAGCTCGGTGGCGCAGTTGACACGCTGGAGGGAAGGGATACCATCCAGAGGGACCTAGACAGGCTGGAGAGGTGGGCTTGTGCAAATTGCATGAAGTTCAACCAAGCCAAGTGCAGGGTCCTGCACCTGGGACGTGGCAACCCCAGGCACAAATACAAGTTGGGTGGAGAATGGCTGGAGAGCAGCCCCGAGGAGAAGGACTTGGGAGTGCTTATGGATGAGAAGCTCAACATGAGCAGGCAGTGTGCACTGGCAGCCCAGAGAGCCAACCGTGTCCTGGGCTGCATCAGGAGAAGTGTGGCCAGCAGGTCTCGCGAGGTGATTCTGCCCCTCTACTCTGCGCTCGTGAGACCCCTCCTGGAGTACTGTGTCCAGCTTTGGAGTCCTCAACACAGAAAGGACATGGACCTGTTGGAACGGGTCCAGCGGAGGGCCACGAGGATGATCAGAGGGATGGAGCACCTCTCCTATGAAGACAGACTGAGAGAGCTGGGGTTGTTCAGCCTGGAGAAGAGAAGGCTCCGGGGAGACCTTATAACAGCCTATCAATACCTGAAGGGAGCCTACAGAAGAGCTGAAGAGGGACTCTTTGTCAGGAAGAGTGGTGACAGGACAAGGGGCAATGGTTTTAAATTGGAAGAGAAGAGATTTAGATTAGATATAAGGAAGAAATTCTTTACAGTGAGGGTGGTGAGGCACTGGAACAGGTTGCCCAGGGAAGTTGTGGATGCCCCATCCCTGGAAGTGTTCAAGGCCAGGCTGGATGGGGCTTTAAGCAACCTGCTCTAGTGAGAGGTGTCCCTGCCCATGGCAGGGGGGTTGGAACTAGATGATCTTTAAGGTCCTTTCCAACTCTAGCCATTCTATGATTCTATGATTCTATGATTCTAACTTCTGCTGCGATACCATTTTCAAAAAATGCTAAGACTATCACAGAAAGTGAATTTCCACTGCTGAAGGTTCCTCAGTATTAACGCCTATAATTTCTGCAGCTTTTCTAGAGCTGTGATAAGGAACTGGAGAAATGACCCACTGTTGTTAGAGAAGACTAAGGGCACATCTATGCCCAACAACCTCACCCACGGAAGAAATCCCAGTGATTGCTGAGCAAATTGAAGCTAAAGTTCCATAGCAGTGGCAGTGCCTTGGGTCACGCTCAGACAAGCACTACAGCTACACGGAGCCCAGCACTAAGAAGCCTTATCTGAAGTAGATTAGGCAAAAATTGTGCCTATTTGCAAGGGTTTAACGAAGCTGCAGAACTGCTGGCTGCCCGGGGGAAGTTTTGCAGCTGCTCCTGAAAGCTGCCCTTGAGCAGCGGATGGTGGGGACGTAAGCACTGAGCCGCTCCTTGGTCTGGAGTGGCAGGTCCCACTGCAGGCACCCCTGGAACAGGGCACCCGACAACCATCTCAGCTCACAGGACACGGAGCAGAGCAGCAGTAATGCTGGAAGGTAGCTGCTGTGATTCCACGTTGCAGTCATTACCGTAAGTGTTCACTAAGCATTAATCAAGTGAGGTGAAAGATTTTATCAAAAATAATTTCTCTGATTTCCTTCTGTAAGTCAGGAGATCTCAAAGCACTTGACAGCAGCAGCACACGCCAGTTTAACTGCAGAGTGGGTTGCAGCTTTCACGGGAATAAACAGCAGGTGCAAGGTGGATTTTTTCTTTTCCTTGGCAAGTCGGAAAGTTTACGTGCTTGGATCCATACCTGAAGACATTTATTTGCAAAGGAAGAGGCTCAAGAGCTTCTCCTGGTTTTCCTTTAGCTCATAATTTGAAGCTGTGATAGATGGAAGACTGCTGGACTTGCTTCCCAGCCAGACAACAGAGCAAATGAACACTGTCATCAAAAAAGGGACCAAGTCCCTACAAATAAAATTAAAACATAGAAGATTACTGCAAGTAGTTTAAAGCCATTGCTTTCTTCAGTAATATTTATACTGAATATATATGCATGCAGGGGAGAGCTATAGGCACACCACGTACAGGTGCAACTGTGACTAGAAAATTTATTCTCCAGGTAGCTGTACGTTAACAGTGACGCCCAATGCAAACTGCTCAAAGGAGTATCTTAGAATGGTGTTATCTTGTTCGTATTTCAAGCAATTTTATTAATCAAAGTCAAGTTCAGCTTCTTGAAAAAGCTGAGCAGATGTCAAAGGGTCTATCTTAAAACCACGGGAAGTTCTCAGGCCTGCAGTTAGGACAGTGCTGCTGGCTGAATACCGAGATTATTCCATAAAATACATCAAAGCCCAACCCCTCTCCTCCAGTAACACTCCAACAGCACTTTGGATTAATAAGATGAAACAAATCTGTTTTACGGATTTCCAAAAGATAGCTCAGCTGAAGGAACATACTATTTATTTATATGTTCAAAACAGAAGGAAAATGTAAGGATTTAACATTTTGACAAGACTTGGTTTGCAATGAGAATGGCAAGCAAAACCTAGAACTCTTATGCTATTTTTGTGAGATTTGCCCCCAAGCCGCAAGGAGAAAGCCCTGGCAGACCTTGGCTTATGGAATCCTAAGACTATCATTGCCTGTGTCACAGAAAGCCAATGGTTTTGCACCTCTCAGAGCAGTTAGAGTAGAGCTGGACTAGAAATTGAGCTGAAATCTATACACTGGCTGCACGACTAACGCAGAATGATTTCAACACTCTTGAGAGCCACCTGAATACCAGCCACCAGGAGGACAAAGGTTTATCTTTACATTTTCTTACCCTTCCTAGCAATATCACCTCAGAGTTCTTCAGAAGAAATATGCATATTTCTGACGCTGGTATTACGTTTATTTCTTTCAGGATTAAGGATATTACATCTGGAACAAGTATTCCATGAAAAGTGAAAACTGAAAAAGCAATATTATACACTGAGGAAAAACAAGGCAGTAAATTTAGATTCTCTTCTAATCTAATAATATGAGCAAATGCTGAAAGACTGAGAAGCAGAAAAAAAGAAACTGATTTACATATTCATTAAGTAATTTGTATAATCAGAAGATTTAAAAGGTCATTACTGGAACACCTGCCTGTTAACAGATGTAGAAGAATGAAGGCCAAAGAACACAGTTTTCATAAAGATGTTGATAGATAAACAGTTGGCAGTTCCACAGGTACCTGCTGTGGCAGCTTTAGTCTTTTTGGCTCAGGCTACTGTTGTGGAGAAGGTAAAGCTTCTGGAATTCCGGAATCCATACACACACCGGCCTTCCTGTGGTGAAACCTAACAGTTGTTTATTAAAAAATTTGGTTGCTTTTAAATATCAACATTCCAGCAAAATAAGCTTTTATCCAGTAGGAAAGTTTTACACACTAAGGTCAAGTATGAATTCGATGTAAAACAGGATGAAGGTGGTTCATTGCACTTGACAGAGCAGATACTAGAAAAAAAATCTTATGCTCTCTTAGCACAGAAAGAAAACCAGCCCAGTAGATGCCTGTTTAAGTAGATGGGAGTATGGCACTGTGCACAAATCTTAATCAAGAACAAGGAGTCTATCTTAATTTGGCTAAATTTGTTAATTTCTGTTTCAGCGCCACTCAGTAACATTGGAGATCTCAATAAGCCATTTCACAGACACATAATTGTAGATAACTAAGCGTTAGCCATCCAGGTCTAAGCTGGTCACCGAATGCTACTTCTAGTCTGTGGCTGAATCATTTTCTGGGGACTCCCCGTCACATCTCCTTCTGAAACAGACAAAAAAGCAGCATTATAAGCTGTGCTGGTTTTGGCTGGGATAGTGTTAAATTTCTCGGTAGTAGCTAGTATGTAGTAGCTATTTCTCCACAGTAGCTAGTATGGGGCTATTTATTTTCCTGTCTCTCTGTCAATTGTTTTTTCCATTTCCGTACAATTTTTAAAAATTGTTATTTCTTTTTAATTATTAAACTGGTTTTATCTCAACCCACGAGTTTCTTTCTCACGTTTACCCTTAGGATTCTTTCCCATCCCACCGGGGAGCGGGGAGTGAGCGAGCGGCTGTGTGGTGCTCAGTTGTTGGCTGGGGTTATACTCCACCATGAACTTAGACATCTAATTTACAGATGTCTCAGTTAAGGCAAAATAACATTCTGCAATCAGCATTCTAGTACTAGTCTTAGGAGAGCATCTGGTGGTATTAAGAAAATTAAATAAGTGTTTTACATGTCTGCATTATTAGTCTTAATTTATAAAAATAGGTTAATATAAAACAATTTGACTTACATATTAATCACGTCTATGTGTAATAGCTAGGGCATTTCCCTTCCAGTACACTTGTCACTGTATCACATGAATATTCAAGTTGGGAGGAAGCTCAGGAGATAACCTGCTCCAATCCTCAGCTCAAGCAGGGCCAGCTTCAAAATTATGAGATGATGGTCAGGGCCTTGTCAGTCAAGTTCTGCACATCTCCAGGGATGGATGTTCCACAGCCTGAGCAGCCTGCTCCTCTTCCATTTCCGGTTCATTTCACTCTTATAATGAAAAATTTTTTTCTTATGTCCAACACGGATTTTTCTTGCTGTGAGTTGCTTCTGTTGTCTCACATTCTCTTCACGTGTACCTCTAAGAAAAGTGTTTTTTAATCCTCATGCAGGCAGTTGAAGACAGCAACAAGATCATCCTTCTGCACTTGTCTATGCTGTTACACAGGATTAGTCCACTGCAGGCAGAAAAGCACAGGTCTTTGTGGAACATCATGAGATTTGTTGATTCTTAAGTCCAGCTTGTCAGGATCCCTTTGAATGGGGCCACCCTATCCCCCAATGTATCAAACGTTGCTCCCAAGTTGATGTCATCTGCCAACAAACTGAGGCTGCATTTCATCCCATTGCTCAAGCTTTCAATAAAAATGTTAAATAATACTGGTAGCAGTAGCTGCCCTGAGGAGCACCACTAGTAACCGGCTTTCAATGTGATAGTGTAGTGTCACTATTCTTCAAGTCTGATGGTACAAGTCCATTTCCCATCCACCTCTCTCACCTCATTTGGCTGTGAGGACACTATAAGCCCGTGTACAAGTCTCTGCTGATGACAGGAAAGACAACGTTCTCTGCTCTCTCTTCTTCCACAAAAGGGAGGGAAGTGAGATTGGTTGGGCAGAGTTTGCCTCTGCTGAATTCATGACGGCTACTCTCAAACACTATATAGTCCTTCTTGTGTCTTGAAAAAAAATTCGTTTCCATAACCTCAAGGAACATGATTTATAGTCTTCCCAGGAACTGAGGTTATGTGCTACTTCAAAGTATATAAGATACAATTATTATCTGTTTTATAAAAACAAATATATTGATTTTATGCCCCCCAAAATACTTTTTTATACAGAATAACATCTTTACAGCTATTTGAAAAAATCTTTACTATTACCTGATTTCTATACACACTTTCATACATTTTTTCCTGTGTTAAATGTACATAATAACAGAGAACAAACTTTAGCTATTGATAATTTTACAAGATAATCTTTTTTAAAAACCAATACATCTTCCTTCCTTTAATTTTCATGACAAAAGCTTCCGCGTGGTCAAAGATTCAAAAAGTCATCCAAAATTTTCAGAGATGATTCATACAGGATTCTGAAATGACATAAACCAATGCATAACAGGATTAGATATGCTAAATGCTAAATCAATCCTCGAATATTTGATTCTCAGAGTACAGCTACCCCATGATTTCTTTGACAAGTTATTCCCTATTAGTTTAAGTATTAAATATGTCTTTACAAATCACTTTTAAAATTGCTGTTTTTTTTCTTTCAACTTTTCCATTTTTCTGCTGATCATCTCTTGCTATAGCGTAATCTACAGCAAGCCACTTTAAATTACTATGTCAATTCAGGCACATTTTCTAATATTTCATCATCTATTTAAAGAACCCGCTCGTTTTCTTCACAGCATTTTTACTCTTTTTTCCAAACATAGTCAAATCCTTTACCGCGAATTCATACTAGGGCCATTTTTCATTCTTCTATTTCCTCCCTTTCTCCCTCATTCTTCAGTCTTCATAATTTTTCTCCTTACCTCTGGCATTTTTTTTTCCAGGCCTGAGCTTTCTCTTTTACCCTTAGCAGGAGCCCGCTTCAGCTGCACGTACATCCCTCTTAGTCCCCTTCTGACCCTCTCTCATCTCACATTACTCCAGAAACAATCTCAAAGTTCAGCTCTGAAATTTCCCTTTGGCAGGGCCTTTTTATTTTCTTCCATTCCCTGACATAGTCACTCATCTACCCTTTGTAGTTGCATACAACTTCTTCTACACTGCTGTAAAATATCATCAAAACACAAAAATGGGCATTTTGGTCTTCTGTCAAAACATTATTTCACTGTTAACCATCATAAACTTTATCCTTTACGTTACTTTTGTAAAAGATTCTGTCACCTGTATTTCTCGAGCATTTTTTTCTCCATATTTTTATTATTATAGTCCTGGGCTGCTGCCTCAAATAAGCAAGGTCAGTCATTAACCACGAGGAGTTAGGGCATTCATCATGAGACACCGAGAGCCAGACCTGAAATATAAGTGGCAGCTCTGGACTTCCATGGCAGTGTGTTGGACGTCAGGGCTCCCTCAACTGAGACGGCCACAGCCCTGTCACGTGCTCCTCTTTATAATGCTGTATCCTTTAAGCCGTGCTAGAACTCAACTGTCACAGGAAGCTACTATTGCAGTGTACTATAAAATCAGTATGATTAGTTGAGTTCTGTGGTTTTAGACACAATGCTATTTTGTATAAATTTTGTAGGGCAGGAAGCCGTCATCCAGAATAACTGTACGACTCCCCAGACAGGCAAATTTAAGTCACTTTTAGCCAATACCTTTCTAGTGAACTTTTAGATAAGTGGCAGACAAATCATACACACAGTTATATTACAAAACAATTCAAGAACCATTATTTATAGGCTGAATGAGAGTGCAATGAAGGATTTGGGAAGCTAGCTAAATGATAGTACTAAAGAAATATCTTTCAGTGCAGCCATTAGCTAAATTTAAATTCTAATACTCATACATCAAAATGCTAATTAAATACAAAATATTAAGTAAAAGGTATTATTCTATAGCACATTTTGTTTTATAGATATGGAACATTTTACTCTAGCCTCCAAATCACTGCATTGACAGCTTTATTCACTTTTTTTTTTTGCTAGGCATAAATATTTGCATTTTATAAGCTAAACAAATGTGTGTGCCATTACTCCTGAGGAAATTCTCTCAATATACAATATGTTGCCCAGAATTTTTAAGTGCACTGAACAGCATTTTTAAAATAATAGACCCACAGGGCCATCTTAAACTGCTCACTCAGCTGAAGAGGGAAGACTAAATTACAAAGAAAAGTTTGCTTCTGAATTAGTGCAACAATTCCTTGTTTAAGGACAGCAGTTTAATTACTACACCAGACAGCATTTTTACTTGTTTTTTTCTTTGCTAATATGTAACAGATTACTTATGTCTAAATTTAAGACGCTGGCACAGAATGCCAAGTCTGTAGGGAAATTAAAAGATTGTCACTGTTTCCTGGTATACCTGGGTGTTAAATAAAATAATCCCTCAAGGAGTTATGATGAGACAACGCATTCAGAAGCAAAAAGTAATACTACTATTAAGTACAAGTTAAAAAAACAGTAATATATTTTAGGATGCATCAGTGCAACACTCTGTGATTGTACTCAAAGTAATGATCAGAGACCTAGCTTGCGGCACACCATAACTAAAATTTTGGGGTTTGGTAAACAGAGTAGGATGATAAAATCATTTACAAACAACAGGGCACATTTCCAACTGTATATAATCACATTTTAGTTATACATTAGCAGCCTAGTACCACAGCACCACAAATGGCACGTCAGAAGACACTAGAGGCCCAGCCTGGTCCAACATTCTGTCTGTCTGAGAAAGCTCAAACACGCTGTAAATTAGTGAAGCAAAACCTGGTCATTGAAGAACTTCCTCCTGACCTTTTTTCAGAATGAATTCTGTTATCCTTCAGGAGAGGAAAAAAAACCCCAACGTGCTTGTTCAAATATGAATCCTCCCAAATTCTGCAAAGCCATGTGATACCTTCTGAATTTTTTTATCGTATTGCAATTCTGATTCTTGCTAAAAATACTTCGCATCATCATGTTCGTATTCCTAATCTTTTAATTTTATCTGCAACTGTCTTTCGGGTTTGTGTTATACAAAGGCATATTCATATATCATGAAATTAAAACACTGTGCAACATCTTATGCTCTTCATCTGCCCCAGCTTCCAGGTTGATTTGTCCCTGTTCACTGGGCAGAGATGATCATATAGATCCATAAAGCAATTACCTGTGTTCCTACTGAAATTTATAGTCAGTGGTGCGCTCAAGTGGCAGCAATTACTCATTTTAATGGGCCTATTTATTTAATCATGTTAAGATTTGCCTTAATTTCTCAGCCTTTTCTACTGTCTTAATTAAAAGAAGTGCACAACTGAATCGTGATACTCTGCTGCTCACCTTTCTTTTCCAGATCATTATTACTATTTTTAAAAATATTCTAGTAGAACACTTGGCAACCCAATGTTAAATGATTTAATGGCAAAAAAAAAATTTGGTTTTTTGTTTGATTTTGTTTCTAAGCTAGGTCCCAACCAAAAGAAATTTTTTGCAGCTGAGCAACTAATTAAAACAATCTACAGGAAGCAGAGTCACTCTGAGTTTTAGGAGTTCAATTATGTAATTATGTAGTGATTTTTTTTTTTTTAATAGGATATTTTTCAGTTCTTTATCAATTTTATGTTACAGGAGCACAATGTCGTCTGTAGAAATCACTCAAAGTCTTGACAGCAAAATTTCCGTTTTCTATTTTCTGATGTCAGACAGGAAATGTAAGCGAAGGGTGCACTGGTTTTGATTTTTTTTCCCTTCTTTTGTTTTTTAAATAAATCTCATTTTCAATAGTACGTAACTGGTGGCTCCTATGTATCATAAAACTTTCTGGTCTAGTTCTTAAGTTTACATATCTCTTTAAAGAGAGTTACATAATACCATTTTGGCTCTGATATAATAGCAGATTTAAATGAATGATGCACATTTTCTTAGCAACAACACAGCTACTCTATCGTATTGTCCTGAAAATCAGGATTTTTTTTTTTTCCTGGAAAAATCCAATTTACCTTCTGCACTTCTGAACCAATTCCAAATGGATATTTACTGTACAGCCCTCTAAAAGTTCTACCACTGCCAAAGCACTCAGTGTAGCTGTTGGGCTTCTTGATACGACTCAAGTGCAAACTCTAAGGATTTGAAGTAAGAAAGGGATGTAGTCCATGTGGCCTCCTTGATAAACTATCTGATTTTTCATACAGTAGCATCTTATAACTTTAGTATTGGCTTTAAATCAGTGACACCAATTCAGTCACAGCGCAGCCTCCAAAGGTTTACGTCCAGTCATTCCAATGCCAGAAACAACATGCCTCAGGCTGGTGATCCAGCAGAAGAACGTTCTGTGGAATTGTCCTCAGGGCTGCAGGGCCATGCAATGACCCCAAATGAAGTGGGATATTTTTTATGTTTTGTTTTTTAATGTAAAAATTAAATATCTATTCTACACCCATTTTTCGGCTGAATAGAAAGGATCATCGACCTGAAGAATTAAAGATTGCAAGGGCTTTTGCACGTTCAGGCCACTGTGGTGCATGAATAACTTTCTCAGTATTTTTGGATGAATGTCCATAACTGTACTCTGTTTTCTTCATATTCTATGTTTGTGCTTTTTAATGTCTACTTTGCATATTTTATAATTCCATGGTCAGTTCAATAACTAGGCAGAAATGAAATGTTAACAGATTTTTAGACTTAAGCAAGTTTCAGACACTTAAGGCTACAGCATTTATCATGATTGTCTATCTTAGGCAGGTAATAATGACTGTAAATCATCATTTCAAATAAAATCACTTTCAAGAAACTTATCCCAAAAATCTAAGTCAACCAGATACGACACTAAAATTGCAAAAAAAGAGCAAAATAAAACCCCTTTTGGAAGGTCTTAAAGTCATTGTCACATGCAGTTAAATTTTTACTATCTGTGTAGGTATGGACTCATATGCTTAATACCAAAATGAGAGAGAAAAATCTAGTAATAATGCTTTGTTCTGCACCTGCTGCTACCAGAACTGAATTTCAGAACTGAATCCTGCAACATACAGGATCAAGTCCTAACACATTCAAATTAAATGCAAAAAACCCAAACTAAATATATAAAGATTGTAATCACAGCAAATGATTTTTATCAGGAAAAATTAATACTGTGCTGGGCTCAATACCTTACAATTTTTTTTACCCACTACTGTAAACCTTGCAGTCCTTCTGAACGCTCTGCCTGTATATTAAGCAAACACAAACCACAGCCAATGATGGCAGCGGGTGCAGGAGAGGTTACTGTTTATTTCCCACAACACATTTACCTTTTGGTGCTGCCAGATTCTCCTGAGGCAGCATCCTTGCATGTCATCAGGGTCCTTTGAATGGCAGGTGCAATATCCTTTAGAAGTGAAGTTTTGTGCTTACCTATTTGAAATAAGATTATGTTGAAAAGTTGGACAAAAATAATGATTTATAAAAAAAACAAACCAAACCCTGCAGATTTTCATCAAATATTTTTTAACATAAAAGGTTGTTTAACGAAAGATTAGATATTAAATTAGATTTTCACTGTCCTGGGTTAATTACTGTGTATTTCAGCCAATCATAATATAGAGATGAGCCCTATGAGTTAGCACAGTTGTGTTTTTTATATAGATTATACAAAGATTGAAAGTCCAAGGCTTAACAACATGACTTACAAGTGATATAACCTTAAACCCTGTAGAAAAATGGTAACTTAAAAGGATAAGGAAAAGTGCCCCTTGAATTGTATAAGAACTTTCAAAATGTATTACATAAAAAATAGGAAGAAAAAAATAGACAAAAAAGGTTTGACTGACCTTTAATTATAGTCACAATGCAAACACTAGCTGTGAGACTAAAAATCCCTTCAATTTCTTCAGAGAGAATGCATTCCATTAATTCATTTAAAAATGACCTAAGGAAAAAAATACAGCAAACATACATTGTAAATCATGTTTCTTTCAAAATAGAACTGAACACAAGTTTGTGATTATGCCACGCTGCTACCACAGCCTCTCAAATACCCTGCAGGACAAAGCAGTGGTTATTGGGTAATTGAAGACAACGTGCTGCTTCTGGATCTGAGAACATCCTAAGTTCGCAGAATGGTAAATTGCTTGCAAAGAAAATAAAGAAGTTTGTACACAGAATAAGTAGCTGTTAAGAGAAATGAAGAGCTCATGGGCTATTTGGGGAAAGTCAATCTGTGAAAAAAACTACTAGTTCTTCAGGAATCTAACTCGTGTAATTTGTATCGAAATCTCTAACTTCAATTTCTACTGAAGTTTACAAGAATATGTTATATGACTCCAATGGTTTGTTAGCAACTACTCATGCCCTTAAAACAATTACTACTTCTAGCCTGATTAGAAACCAGAGTTTAATTAACACTTTGGTCTAAAATGCATTATCTCAAAAATTAAAATAGATGGGTTTCCAATTACAAAACACTAAAGAACGTTTATAACTAAATATAGCCCCAAAACACTTCCAAACTACATTTTAGGTATTTAAAGTATGGACAGACTAACAGAATCAAAACAACTGTTCATTATAAAGTCTGAGATAAATATTAACTCTATAAGTATCCTAAGAGACTCGCTTTTAGCAAGAGATGACAGTATTACCAGCAAATTTTAGAGGTGTTTTGGGACATATATTAAGAAAAATACAACAAGGGACTCAAGAAACAGATCTAGCAACCAAACTAAACTGCAATATGGATTAAGGCAATACCACAGAATGAAACCACGAATTGGCCATTATAGTGTTTATGGTAAAAATAACAAATCTAACTCAGAAGCAATTCACAAAACCAGAGAAAAATAAAACAACAAGAGGGATAAAGCAGAAGCTGGAGAAGATCTGTAATCCTCACTCCTCAAAGCACAAACCTAAATGCTCTCTGAAGAACTAAAGGGCAAAACTGAGAGCAGTACATGTTACAAACTTTCCTGAAAATATTTCAAAATACCTTTGCTATTGTTATTATCTGTTAGGAAAACTCAGTGCCATAAATACCCAGTTCCAACTTAAATTCTTCTTCAGCCTTTTATTTTGCTAAGGTATCAAAATGAAAGATGTAGTTAAGAAAAGAACCAACCTCCACCAGTGATTCAGTGAAGGAGCTTTGTAGAGAAGTATTGTTCAAAGAGCTGAGAACAATGAAACCTCTTTAGCTTCTGAAATAATTATGATCAAGTAGCTCATGCATTGCATTAGTTTTATAATTTCATTGTGGATTAATCTGATGAAGCATCGATTCCACTTCATATTGCTCTTAAATTGCTAACTGATAGTATTCCGATCAGAGTTCTGACTTTATTGTTACTACTGTTTAGGTCAGTATCTCACTCCTTAGTTCCATGAAGGAAGACTGTAATTTTATTAACCTGTAATAAGACTCCCTGCAGACTCAATGCAGCTGCCTTTCCCCACCTCCCTCTCAACAAGGGTCACCTGAGCCTGCAGGTGAAACAGAACAGAACAATAACCTATTTACAAATACATATAAAAGTTAAAGAGAGAAGTAATTGGCTCCTATACAGATAGTTCCCTACTGAAGGGGAGGATAGTCACACAATTGGCCACATATTGCCAAGTCACTCAGTATCATCACTGATATGGGGACTGAAATTCAGTGTTAGAGACTAATTAGTAACTGAAAACATAACAGACGCTGCAGAACCTGGTGTGAGATGATTGCGTGTTCCCAGAACAGAAGTTCACATCAGATTCTGTAATGTCAAAGGCTTTGACATTGGCATTGGCATAGAAAGATGATAATTCCTGAGACATTGAATGATTTACTACTGGACTCCAATTATGACCTATCAATACAGATTAATAAAAGAAAACAGCCTTAAGAGTAGTCTCAGTCTACAGGCACCAGTGGAACCAGATGTAAATTACCTCCTGACTTAAATCTTCTTTGCATCAAAAGATAAATACTAGAAGATAGATACATGTTTATCAAAGCATTCATAGAAACAATGTGGTCCAAACTAGCAGTTTTCTCCATCAAGAATCCAATCAAGATTCTCCTTGACCACAATGATGAAAAATTTCAGAGGAATAAATTGTATTTCTGCATCTCTTTTCAGTAGGTGTGTAAAATAATTGTGTTTCACTAAAAGAGAGTGACTTGATGGCCAGCTGCTGCCTCACAGAAGAACAGGATTTGGAATAGCAAACATATTGCTGGACTCTCTGGAGTCCTTTGTTTTGCAAGTTTGACTAGAACTAGAGACGGATTGAGAAGAAAAAAAAAAATCCCGTGACAGAAGAGACAGGAATATTCAATGCCTGTCAGATGAGAAAGTTAAAAATAGGAGTTAGTTGTGATAAGTCATGGAGAATGATCGGACTTCTAAGGAATACACGTTAACCCCTTGACCATGCAAAATAACTTGGTTGTGTATAGTCACGTAAATAAAAATTGAATATGAACAAATTAAGCAATGATAAAGAAATTCACTTGTGACCATTTTAGAAAGTATTCAAGGAACCCACTAAATATAGCAAATAAAACCCAAAACAGTTTGAGTCTTAAAAAAATAATTATGTAACTCCACTTTTGGGGGCTTTTAGGACTCAGATACTTTAAAACTATTTTGAATTTTGTGATTTTAATACAGCTATAGTGCATTTGTCACCTCATTGCAGATGTTCAATTAAAGGATTAATGCTATTTCTGGTTAATATTTTACCTCATCTAAATACCTCTGTATTATAGGGACTAATGTTTATTAGTATCTTATGAAAGAAGCAAGCCAAGATGTAGGATTACAGAACTCATTTCAATGGACAGTCTTGTAAATAAGAAGCACTCTTAGAAGCATTTAAAAAATGGAACCAAACCCCTCAATCAATACCTACAAGCAACTTGTCAAGAGAAAGGGATTATGAAGTAGTGCAGGTAAATTTAGTAAGCATCTAGTTCCTCAAAACTTATTTGAATTTAGAAATTAGAAATTAAAACTTTATTGATGACATATTGGCAACAACCTTGGACAAATAAATGTAGAAATATTTACCTGACAACATTAGCTGACTTCATAATTATGGCCATTATACTGCTTGAAAGAGGAGGAAGTTCTGAAATAGTCTTTGGTATCGTTAAGTCTTTTTCACTGGAAGCCTGAAAAAGAAAAAAGTCAACAACTGTTGGAGATCAAGAAATATATATATGTAGAAAACATGGAAGCAAATCTATATTTGAATAATTACACCAACTGAGACCTATCCTTAAATAATTAGAAGAAACATTCACATGTGTTCTTTGAAAAGCCTTAATCCAATTGTGTTGTGTCCAAGTAAACAAAACAAATTTAAATTAGAAAGGCTAAACTGAATAAACAGCATTTGTACCAAGGCAAATATTCTCCACAGTTGTTCTGAACAGAAGCTTCATTTAACTACATTGTTGGTCATGGTTTATAAAGGCACAGCCTACTAAGCACAAATGAGTATCCTCTGCGTCTCCATGTTTAGGCATGCAGACACAATTTCTAAAAGTAACTTGGGTGACAGCAATTTCCCAATTCCTTGTGTCAGTTCTTTCTGGTATCAAGATCTGGCAAGTATTTAGTCAGAACTGAATTTTAATTTACTAGTACTACAACCTTGGGGTAGGGGAAACCCCAGTTGAGATGACACACTGCAATGAATGTTCATGATCCAGGAGTACAAAGCTGCAGTCTCATTCAAGATCATAAACTTTTACTGTGCTGCATCTATAAAGAGCATGCTCTCATCCCACAGCTGATACATTCATATTTGCAGGGAAATCTCTGGGATTGTTTCAGTTCCCTCCGTAATGCTGAATCTTAGAGGCAGCTCTGTTGTACTCAGTACTTTCTGTCAACCTTTTATTGCTCCATTTCTGCCTTACCTGGCAACCAGAGTAAGAGTACAGCCTCTTCTGTTCTAAAGAACCTCTGCTCTTCCTGGTTAGTTCTCAAAGCTTCCTGCCTAACTAGCCATATTTGCTCCTAACACAACGCGCATTAGGAACACGCACTGGGCATGTTACCCTTCTTCTTCAAGGACAGTAATGGTTTCTTGGACTTTTAGCACAACAATAACCTCCGCCTATGTATTCTTTTCAGTCTTAGAGCCTCTTTCTTTACATTCCAGAGAAACTCAGATCGGATATTTGGAAATCCTCTAGACAAAAAAACTGAGGAACCAAAACCAGATATGGTATGAGAAATGGGTCTGTATTGAAGCACAGAATGCATAAGTGACCAGTGTCAAGCAAGACATTGGCCTGCTTTGGAACGGGATTATGGAACCTTTTGGGACAGTTCCAAGGATAGGTAACCGAAACCTTTCAGATATCAGTGGTTTGCTAATGCTGGGTGAGACGAAGTGAGGCAGGTTTAGAACAATTGCTCTTCCTCCTCCTTTCCCTGAGCTTTTATAGCTGAGCATGACATCATATGGTGCAGAATATGCCCTTGGTCAGTTTGGGTCAATGGTCTCAGCTGTTGCCCACCTGCTTAATTTTTTAGGGCACGGAAGAAGGGAAGAGAGAAAGCCTTGACTCTCTGCACACTCTGTTCAGCAACAGCCTTAACTAACTGCCGTGCCCTCAGCTGTGTTTTAACCACAATATTAAACCCCAGCACTGTAGGGACCACTGTGAAGAAACTTAACTCCTTCCCAGCCAGACCCAGTACAAATACACATGGAGTGAACATCTCAAATACCATGTCATTCGTCTCCAACACTGGCTAATTTCTATATTCTTCTGTCAGAGGCAGATAATGAACTAGGTATCAGGACAAGTCTGTTCTTACATGGCTGTACTCATAAATTATGGAAAATAAAATTTCCTGTTTGTTCCATGCCAGTACACACAAAATCTTGATCTGCAGTACAAAGATCACCCTTTCTGAAGACAGCTTTATTGTTCCAACAAAATGTTTAAAAGGCAGTAGGTGTAAAAAGTCAACATTAACTTTACCTTCTGTAGCACATAATTTATCTCTGCTACTATTGCTGCCAGGAGAGTAGAGAGTACACCTTGGTGAACTGCTGGGCACGATGAATGCCAGCACTGGACTGCATGTATGAATTCTCCAAGAGGCATTTGAATCAAGTGAACCAACTAAAACCAAAGAAAAACAGATCATTTTTTTCAGATTGCTTGAGTACAACTGAAATATTTCAGCAAGCTTCTCTGTGAAGATCACACCTTGCAAGCTATTGAGGTACTCTAGTCACCTGGGATGAGAAAGAATCAGAAGCATGCTTGGGAAGTCTGCTCATAAATTTGGGAGAAACAAACTAAACAACAGTTGTAACAAAAAAAGAACTGAAATGTTTTTCCGAAGTCCAGAAAAGCAGACCATCACATTTTCCAGAGTGATCCACCCATCTCACTACTATCTAGTCTCTGCTGTAAAATACAAGAAGCTAACTTTTCTGTGAAGATAGGATGTTATGAAGAACTCTAGGACATCATACATATTTTGAAGCTGATATAATTTAGGCCAAAATAAATAAAAGAACAACAATTTCTCCTCCCTCCCAAGATCATAATGTATATATAACCGAAGTCTTTGCTCTGTATTGAGCAAGCTCGTTTAATTGCAGATATGAGTAATAACCTATGAGTACAAGTGTAGTTCAGGATCATCAATCACAGAATGTATTGTTCTCCAATTTACTATTTTTTGTCATGACAAGACCAACAATGGATTAAAAAACCCCACTGGTAACAAGATAATTTGGAAAATTTAACCGAAAATTTAACTGAAAATTTAATCAGTTGTCAACTCGAATAATAACCTCAAAGTGTATAACACATTTGCGTAAAAAATACGGATTCATCTAAACATTAGGGAGCAATTTCAAGTGTAATATGATACCTGAATCCCTTCTTCCTGCTGTTTCTTGAGTCTACGTGCCACGCATTCTAAAACTTTCTGGAAGACAGTCTGTACAGCATGGAAGAGATTTGCCACTTCATCTGTCTCAGCATTCTGAGTTAAAGAAGCTTCAATAATTTCTTTTAGGGTATACAGTAACACCGGAGCACAAAAGCCACCTCTCTCTAGCAAAAGAGATAAATACCACCATAGAAAAATTGTAACGAGACATTCTTCAGGTACAAGCTTAGAATGAAACTCAGTTATATACCATAAATAGCTAAAGTTTACAAGTGTAGACAATATATTTAATTCTGAGCATCTTTAGCTGAAATTTTCATACAGTTCAATCAATATTTTAAGTATAAATCCAGCGTTCTTTCCAATTCTTGAAGTATAGGGATTAAAATCATAGATTCTTCAGGAATTGAGCTCTAATTCTGTCTATGCGCGAGCCAAATTTAAATAGTGCTACAATGCTGTCTCCTAAGACATACTGATATATATAAATATTTATATATCAATATACATATATCACTTTATATATATATTTAAAACCACCTTATATATATAAAACCCCCTGAATTATACAGTAATAACTGGAATCTAAGAGCAAAGAAGAAACATTAGTTATCAACAGTGACATTGTTCTGGGTTGGTTCTCTGCTTGTTTTCAGTCTGAAACACTGCTGTGACTCCTGACCATAGAATCATTGAATAGTTTGGGTTGGAAGGGACCTTTAAAGGTCATCTGGTATTTTTTTTTTATATATATATATATTTTTAATATATTTTTTATATATATACATATTTATATATATATTTATATATATATATATTCCCATATTACTGGTACTAGCTAGCATAAGCTGTAAACACTATTTTTTGAGAAACAGACTCCAAAATGCTAAAAGCAACAGTTCTGCTAATACAAGTCAGCTAAGTGTATATGGAGATGTTGATATTGGTATGAAATACTGCACCTGTTTTTATAACTGAAAGAGCCATATCTAAAAGCCGTGCTTGAAACATGAGATCGCCAAGGCCAACCATTATGACATCTTTACATACCGTCAGGTAGGCCTAGAAAAGAGATGCAAAAGCATATGAGAAACAAAGTTTACATAAAGCAACTGTTCAGTAAAATCTAAAAATAATAAAACTACATAACCTTAACCAAGCTGCCCTGGTGCATCTACTTGGAGTTACTTAGTTTGCAACATTTGAAAAGCAGGAATTTCCAAACAGTTTTCCAAACACTTCCATTGCCCGTTCTTCCAGTAAAAACAGTTTCTCAAAAGGCAGTAAATCCTCGACTTTTTTTTTCACTCAGGCTCAGATCAGAGGCATTGATACTTAACATTTACCGAGGCAGAATATGACATCTCTATCTTGAATAGCAAAATTAAAAAGAACATACAAAAAGAGCTTTTCCTTACGGACACACACACGTTACATACTAAACAGATTCTAATACTAATGTATAGACAGAGTAGAGAATTTTTAACCAGTCTATGTATATGTGAGCTAGATTGTTCAAGGACACTGACAGTGACTAAAGTCCAAATCTTGCGCTTGACCAAAATCTGAAAGGACCCGTGGCCCAGTGCTAAAATCCACCTTGGGTTAAATATGTCATGGGAATGTAACAGAAAACAATTCAAAACTAGCTAAAACCCACCCACTTCATATAATCAAATGCTTTTTGTGAAGGGTAAATGCAGATAAGGGGTAAGGGACACTATCAGCGGCGACACTAGGGTTTGTGTCAAAGGGCCTATCAGCCTCACTCAACAAATCAGTGGCCTAGAGAGAATGGCCCCCAGTGAATCCCTGCCCAAAACAGCAAGTGCAAAATTGAGTTACAGACCAAGCTTGAAGGAAGGGTGAAATGGGAAGAATGGGATATGTTGCAGGGAAAGTGATAGAGAAATATAAGTGGAAAAAGAAGAGACACCCTGGTCCCCTCTCACATACAACAGTATTAAAGAAGCAACTGTAATTATTGTGTATTATATGGATATTTTGAGACAAACTAGGTCCACTTTTAATAGCAGCATTGCTACCAAATATATACTCCAAACAATTAAAAAGCACAATCAATACCTCATTCCTATAAAAAACAATATACAAAGTGTGAAGCAAATAGGAGTTGCTTAACAACCGTGTGGCTTATTACAGGAGATGCAAAAGGCCTGGATTCTCTTCTTGACTTCCAAACAAGTCACATCAGTCTTTATACCTCAGTTTCTTCTCTGGAAATAATGATGCAAATAGACTTTAAGATCTACTAGTAAAGATCATTGTGTTTCATTATTGGCTAGTCAAGTAATGTACCAGATGGGTTTAAAGGTGAAAGCTGCCTATCCTATTGCTTATCAATAAATTTGCATTTCCATCATGTATTCAAACCTAGGAAACTTATCGCAAACATCCTGGTAATGCTGGTAAAGATTCCCTATTTTGTATTTTGTCTTTCTATAAGGTTGAGTTCTGTGCCTCCAAACTTTTGAAAAATAGCCATAAAGGAGTTATGATACACATACTAAATTTTTCATTCAGATAGAAGAGACAATAGCACATAAAACACACAAGAAACCTGCACCAGGAACAACTACAACACTTATTTGAGCTTACTATCTCTTTATACTTTTCAAAAAGTGATCTGGCTGTGGCAGCAGGATTTAGTACAAGACTGACCTCATTATTAAATTCCCAGGTAAATCATACCCTTCCTTCTCTGCTGACTTTCAACGATACGTTCTACAGGACTTAGCTCTAGAATGAAGCCCACTGAATTCCTCAGGGTATAATTTTACCTATTTCTTTTGGGAAAGCAGGAAGGAAGGAAGGAAGGAAGGAAGCAAGCAAGCAAGCAAACATGATTAGGTGTAAATCCTCTCTCATAACGACACCATCTTCCTGGTCCTTTAAGTCATCTATTGTGCTATTCAACCCAATGAATGCAGCTGCAGTGATTCTAGGTTGTTTCCAGGACCTTCCATGCTACAGAAGAACAGGCTATTAAGTGCTAGCAAAGGACGTAACTATATGCTAGTTTTCAGGAACTAATTTTCTTCTTTTCAGAACTCAGATTCAGTGACAATCTTAACTTTATGTTAATGCACTTTTAATAAAACTGTATAAACATTACCTTTATTTAATATGAGGGATGAGAGACTGAGGACAAGAATTACTTGTTAGAAACCTAAAATCTGGGAGACCCAGGTTACATTGCTTGCTGTGCTAGAAATCTCTTGTGTGGGCATTTTCACAAGTGTGAAACATAAAACATGTTCCATCTTCACGTCAACAGATATGATGAGAATATATATTATGCACTGCTAGGTGAAAAAAGTTTAGATAAGAACAAGGTATTGTTGACTCCAGCTACTGGATTTAATTGCTGGGGTATGCACAATTATATTTATATACTTTTATATTTATAAAATATAAAGGTTATAACTAAACTCAAAGCAATTTAAAAAAAAACAAGCATGTGATTTTAAGCAATCAAAAAACTGTAGCCTCAGAGCAATCAGGACTGTATTTCAATAGCTCATTCACTTGCTGGACTCCAAAAACTCCAGTGCACTATGTTTGTCAGTATACGATTGCTACACATAGGGCTTTTCAGATTGGCAGAGTTTGGTTTACATTATAAGAGACCTCTAACCTGGATAATTAATTCAGAAACATTACTGTGGTTTGGAATGCCATCCTCTTGATTGCTTGCTAGTATAAAAGGCACAACTTGACTTTCTATCCAAGCACCTGTCTCCTTCAGAAGAGAGAGGTAATCTTCTCCTTCTTCAGAAAACTGGGAAAAAAAAAATAAATCAGAAGTTTACCATTGGTCTTTCCAATTCTTCTGGAATTTCTTTTTGCTGTCAGATGTAATCCCAGGTTATACTGAAAAGCTATAACCATACCTTGTTCTGAAGATGAACACTCAACCTGCAAAAGAGGCTGAAGGCTCTTAGGCCAGTTGCTTGATTGCAGCTACCAGAATCTGCATCAGTTGCTTTCAGAATTGAGTCCAGAACCTCCTGAAACACCAAGGTTTACATTTATATTTTCCAGAAAATCTTTTCAAATGTGTCTTTTCTCAGCAGTTCTAAACAAAAGATTTTAAAAAAACCAAACCGCTAACCCCCCCAAAAAAACCCTGAAAAGAACCCAAAAACCAGACACTCAATATGCATACTTTCAATTACTCTCATTTTGCAACTGATTTTCAGACTATTCCTTACCCGTACATTCCAAAACTCAAGTCCCTTAAAAATGCTCAACAGTAGATCACAAAAATTTTGAAATACCTAAAAATGACAAGCTGGTTAAAATCTGCCATCTACAAACAACTCTGAACTAAACTATTGTAGTTTAGAATATTTATTTGAAGTACAAATCCAATGGATAACCTTTTTATGGAGGGGAAAAAGGGATCCTGAATCTTATTTATTTATTCTTGCAGGCCTTTAATTTGACTCAGGCAATCTATGATGTTAAGCACTCTTTTATAAGCATTGTTTATGGTAAAGAGTATACTACCTTTGCAGCACTGAGAATTTTCAAAAGCTTCTTCAGTTTCTTTTTAGGAACAGAGAGTAGGCAACCACGATTAAAAGGATGAGTCAATAAATATTCAATGTAATCAATTGCTAATTCTGGCTTCGATTCTTGGGTTACATGGATACGTACTCGTCGTTCAGTTGTTTTAATATTCTAAATGAGAAGAAAGCACAAAGACAGTACAAAACTGTTAGTATCTTTCTTTACAACTAATTTCAAAGCAGAATAATATGGCATTAAAGCAGCTGCTTCTTTAAAAAAAAAAAAGCATGATGTCTTTATGTAATCTAGCAATTTCTGAATTCTTTGACATATTAATATACACACCTTTTTTGGGGTTAGCACGTCAGACAGCCAGTCATAGGCTAATTCCATAATGTGTCCCACTTGACCCCAGCGACACATGCAGTCTATCAGGGTTGAATATTTGCTTTGGTCAGCTCCATTGTCAATATTTCTCAGTCTGGAGATCACACCGCAGCTTAAAAGAAAACAAACAAAGAGATGCATTAGCTTTACATCCATTAGTGTAGAAATAATTCAAAGAAAACCAACCAGTATAATACCAATTTCACTAATGGCTCAAAGGCATATTTACACCTCACAGATTTTACTAACTTATCAAATTTGTTTAGTGGATAATTTTATCCAAATGGGCATTTAATATGTCAAGTTGTGAAAAATTAAAAGATACAGTCTACAAGAGATTTCTTGTCATTAGTATTTTGGATTTAAAAATAGTACCTGAATGTAGGAACAGCAGCAGGGGGCATAAAGGATGCCAGAATAACCAATGGAGTCATGCAACGCTCATCCTGGGATAAAAAAAAAGTACACTACATGATGTACATGTACAGAGGCACACGAAACTAAAGAGAGTACCGTAAAGTATGATTAAATTATCTCAAATTAAGGATTTCCTTTTTGACTAGAAGTGGAACTGAAAGAAGCTCATAACAACATGTGGCTTGCAATCTGAAACTTCTGATTGCTATTTCTCAGAGGTCAGTTATCAATTATCTTATCATTCAACTTTCTGACAAACTGTCAGAACAACTACCATGAATAATTATGGCTCCATTAGCTTAATAACCATTGCAAAAGAAGTAACAGCTCTAGCTTACATTTTCTCTACTAGAGGCTAATATTTAATTGCACAATCACGACACCACCTAAGTCCTCTGAAGTAACTAGTGCCTTAAATGAATATTCATTCCCATCAGAAATTTATAAAAAAGACTGTAAAGGAAAGGGTGCTTACCTAACAATGGTAATGTTAAATGCATTATAAGTTGTTACAACACACAAGGTCTAGACCATGACAGAGTTTCACTCGGATTATATAGAAAACAATCTACGTGAAAGGCTCTTCAAAAATAGTATTCTATATGTCCAAGCTTCATGAATACATTCAAATGAAATTATTACCTACTTAGACGTTTGGAGAGCTAAAACCTTTCAAAGACAATTTTTTAAAGTACATTTAAAAACATATTTGTAGCTTTGCAGGAAAGAGACATGCTGCTTCAATCTGTAGTCTTTTAGAAACTAAGCCTCTGATGACAGGTCTTTTTAGATCCAAGCTGCTTACTCACTGTAAGAATATCAAAGTCAAAGAGGTTGCTTGCTAAAGCTGGTTATCTTGTCTGCTCACCAGAACCTTTCAGGAGGGATGGTACATCCTTTACCAAAACATGTTTGGAAGGTCTTTGACAACTTCCAAACGCTTTCAGGGTAGAAAGAGCATTTGGTATATCTGTGCTGTGGAATATTATGTAGCAATGAATTGCTTTCCACTCCCTGATTATCTAAAGCAACCTTGAATGTTGTTAAGTATAAGAGCCAGCATAACTCAGTGTACTTCAGCTTAAAAGCCATAAACAAAAAAAAAAAAAGATGTCCAGTAGATAATCCTTCTAAATGCACTACAGGATGCAGCAGATACTACTAGCCACTATCATAAAATAGCATCCTGAGGAATAGCACTAGAACAATTGAAAAGATCAAGAAGACCGAAAATAACTGATTTTAATTAATTTTTATATCAAACCCAAACAATAAATAAGTGCATCAAAAGATCATGAGACAGTAGAATCAAATTAGCAGAAACCAAACACAAGAAAGTGAAAAAGGAGCCTCATCTGCTTCAGCTGCCTGTTCCAGCAACTGGATCACAATAGGAAGTGGTGGTGGTAGAAGGGTTTGGGAAGAACAGGTGGAAAACCATGCAGACTCTCATCTACACTGAGTATTTATTCTGCAATGGCATATTTTCAGTTACTGATTTCCAAAAGTTCCAGAAACATTCAAAAGAATGGAATCCCATAAAAACATTACAAGGAGAGCAATTTACTGCACAAGTATTTCCAATCTGACTATTTAGATAACAATTCATCAGTCAGGTATCACAATTGCAGAACAGCTTCTACCCATTTGTGGAATTCCAAGAAACTTTCTACTGGTTATGGTTTACAGCAAGAATGAGAAAGAATACTTAATGCCATGAAAACAGATAAAAGACATAACACATGAAAGCATCTGAAGAAAATGCTAAGCGCTGACAGGAAAATCTAGGCTTCCTTTACCTTAAACACTTTAAAATATTCAGGAAGTACAGAAGCAAATTTTCTGATAGCGTACTCTTTGGCCTCTTCGTTGTGATCTAGTGCTTTCTGAATACTTCTCCAGAGAATTACAGTAATCTCCAATAAACTCACCATGCTGGCCACATCGTTTATTGACAACACATTATTCAACACCTGAAATACAAACACTTGGATGATATTACCTATTACATTCTCGAATATAAATTCAGGTTAAAATAAGGTTTCAAAAAGACCCTGAAAATCCTTCTATTCATTTCACAAAGGCATTGAGTTTGTTGTAGAATGTGAACTCCACAATTCATTGTTACTCTCTCTATATAATTTGAGTCAACTTGTGACATTATTTTTTTAAATAATTTAATTGCAGAATCAAACCAATTTATAATTAGTACTTGAATTAAGGAAGTATTCATTTAAAATATGCTTCATATTTCTTATATCTTATTCTAGCTCCTTCACCAAATGTCTGCTATTGCAGGGCACGAAAACACCATAATGACAGTTCTCCCCTTCCAATTCCATAGATGCCCAAATGCTTTCCTTCAGATTCCTGTTCCATTGTTAACTGCCTATGTCTCAAATTAAGCACCACAGAAAAAAAGTTACCAGAACTTATCATAAAGTGGACTTTCTTACACTTGTATTCTCCTTTTCACTTTCACCATCATCATCATGATCACTATCATGGAGACTCTCTTTCATTGCTTTCTGGATGCAGGCGTTCAAGCAGCGCCGAATAGTAAGCATCAATTTTGCTACATTTAAATATAAGAAGAATAAATTAGACATTTACTATTTGTTGAAGAATATGGCTAATAAATACTTTTAAGTGTAATGCTGGAAATCCAATATGAAAAGTAGGCAACAGAACCAGAAATAACTAGGAAAAAAATACCAAATTTCCTGGTAAGAGGAAATGGAAAGAGTGTGAAAATGCTTTATATCCTCAAGTACAAAGAAGAAATGGCAACATTATCACCAGGTTCTATAATTTTATTGTTTAAAAAATTCTACTCAAAAAACCACCCCGACTACCACCTTATCAAATCAGGATCAGAGGGAGCTCCCACAACTCCTACATTCATCTGGCATAGCTATCCATTTAATGACCTTTGTTGAATAATACGTTCCCTCCAATGACAACCCAATTATTTATAAAAGATGTAGTAGCCTAACCATTGCTTAATGAGAAGCACATCTCCAGATAAAAGTGAAAGGATTATGTCCACTCTGGTGAAAGTATGACTAGCTAAAATACACTTGCACATGTTATTTCAAAACTACCTTACCAGGGTGATATGATCTGTGAAGGGGCAATGCTTTGGGCATTTTACCCAAGTCACTCCATGCTGACTACTTTGTTTTTATAGTATCAGAACTCCTCTGAAACACTTTTCCCAATTTTACTTGGTACAATAGCACTTTTATAAAACAAGCTATACTTTGTGCAGTACATAGCCTTTTCACTAGAGGTTTCTGAAACTTTTAACAGGAAGGAGAGCTTTTCAGATTTCGTTTGAGCAACTTGAAAATACTACTGATCCACAAATTTCAGATAATCGGATTATCGGACATAAGTATTTTTCACCTTCTATAGAATCTTCCACATAAAGATATCAAATCATTTGAGACACCAGGGTATTTTATTTCAATATTTCTACATGATCAATAAATATCGACTTAGATATTAGATCAGCTTAGGTTTAGGGTCAATGTGAGGAGAAAGGGTAAAAAGAAAGACCAGATAACAACACCTGCTAGAGAGCATAGTACCGCACCTAAGAGCGGAAACAAAAAGCTTTGGTCTCCTCACTATTGAAAAAGTTTATGACTGTTGTCACCAGAGTTCATTGCTGGTGTCAAGAATTAAAAAAAAAACAACCTTACAAATACAAAATTATACTAAAACCAAAAGATCAAGCAACAACGTACCACTGTTAGAGAAAAAACTTTAAAAAGTAATTACATGGTGTGATCTTAGTATTTCCAAAGACTTTTAAGGTTTTATACTTTACCTATATTTGTAGGGGCAGTATATTCATAAGCATATTGATAGAACTTCCTTGCTGCTGCTGAATTCATCTGGATGAGAGTAACACAGCGCTCACACCACACATCCTCAGGATGGTTAATGGGAAAGAAAGAGTTGAATAAGAGATTGACTATGCGGCGTGACACAGGCCGTGAATCAACTTCAAGACGAGCCAGAAGATGCTCCATGGGACAGATTTTCCAGAACTTTTTAAAGAGAGAAAAATATATTAAAGGAGTTAAAAAAAAAAAAAAGAAGAAAACCCAACCACCTTATTAAATGCTGTTTATATCAAAAGTCTCAACAAATATAAATAGCATTTACCAGAAAAGCTTGAGCATTTTTTAATTTTTACCAAAATACCAGCATTTACTTGAGGTCACCTATTGCTGCAACAATGCTACTTTACTGTTCTGACGCACCTCTACAGCTCCCGGTATCTCTGATAGACCAGTAAAATTCTGGTTCAAGCAATTCCAGCTCAATATACCTGCAATGCTAATGCAATTCCATAGGTACAGGGAAGAATTATTTACACTACAAGGATATCACCACAAAATATAATTATTTTTCATTGTATGCCATGTTTCACATGTTCCTCTGTCTTTACTGACAGCAAATTCAGAATAATTCAGGAAAGCCAAAAAGACTGATTGCCTGAGCTTTCATACTAAAGGACAAATAACTTTCAAACAGGAATTTTTTATACATTTAAGAGCAGCAAGAATTATTTGTTTTTAAAAGACTGTACACAAAGTAACAACATTAAAAAAAAAAACCCTCTTTAAAGCACTGTTGATGTTGAATATAAGTTAAAAAAAGTTTGTTTGTATTTTACTATACAGATAACCGACAACGGATCAAATCATGACCACAGGTATCAGTCCTTTAATTCATACTTCTATATCATATCTTATGAACAGTTAAAACTCTGGACAAGAAGTGCTGAGTGCCTGTGAGGCTACAGAGTAACACAGAAATGAATATTAAAAAATTCATAAGAAGATTATAACAATGACATGTAATCAGATTATTAGGGAATATACTTGTTGAGTATTTTCAAAATATCATATAACACAAGAATATGATAGAAATTAAGATTTCAGATCTAACATGTTCAGAACAACAGTTCTGTGATGTTGTTTCTGCTGATTTTGTGAATAAAGTGATACATCTCCTAACACAGAGGCACCATCAGTGTGATGTCCAATGTCACATTCTACCATTCTACCTCAGATTCACCCAATAAAACCTGGCTTTAGAAGGTAATGATGCAGCAACTTCAGGGAAAAAAAAAAATGCTATCTTTTAGAGCACTACCACTTATTTGTAACTCTGAACTCCCTTCTCTAGTTATCTCCAATAATCTTAACAACCAGAACCAAGCATCTAAGTAAAGGTCCAGTTGCACACTGTAATCAGAGGAGATCTGCAAACGTTATTGGGACCCTGCTGCAAACTTTCTGTGCTGACAGTCTGAAGGATAATACCTTGTACTTGCAGCGTTTGTCTCCATTTCACATTTTCTGTGGACTTGCCTAATCAATGTAGTGACGTATGTAGTATGGAAATACCAAACTTCTTGTTGCATTATTGTAATCCTTATCCTGAATTTGTGTGCAAGAAGCTGAAAGCCCTCAATTCCAAAATCACCTCTTCGTTATCGTGTCTTTTGAGCATACTTCAGGGAATTTGGAAGGCACTGAGGTGGTCTAATCTCAATATGTCTTTGAGGTCCTGTCATCAAAGCTGAAATGCACACATTTCGCAAGTAGGTAATTCTCATGTTAAGGACAGATGTTTTCCTTGAGCATTGAAGCCTTTCTGGCAAACGAAGCTTCTATTTCTCTCCTGAACAAGAGAGAGATATACCTCTGACTTCATATAGTGTATGTGCCTAGCACAAGATAAGCATGTCCTAATAAATCAGCTTAGTAAGAGACAAAAAAATGATTAAAATAAAATATAAAATTGAAATTAGGAAACCATTGACAGCAGAGAGTGGAGAAAGAGCTCAAAGATGCTATAAAGCCTAAGGCTGAACAGTAACACCCTAAATAAAGATTTCACAGCAGAACAAAAAGTTCGTTCAAAATCACTATAAAAAGATAACAAAATCCCAAAGGACATGCCCACAGAAGACAAATAGAAATTATAAAAATAGGTAAATAAATCTAAAAAAGCGATTTGGTAAAGGCATTAAGCATTTGGAAGGTGAGAGTCCTGACTTGAGCTAGTTCGCTGGAAGGAAGCCTGGTGGAACTGACTGCTCTGCCCTGGCACGGCCAGGAGAGGGCAGGGAAGACAGGAACATGCTGAGAAGAAGGTCTGCTGGGATGCCAGCTGCCACTGGAAAAAAGCAGGCAAGCAAGGAGAGGCCACTGGACCTACTAATCATCACAAAGCAGTCAAAAATCAGGGGAAGAGGAAAAGGAGAAGAGTGTACTTGGCTTAACTAAAAAGCAAACTTTCTAGCATGTTTATAAAATCTCTGCTGTAGTAATATCCAGGCACAGCACTCTCTCATATACTTAATTTTTCTGTGAAGAACAGCTATGGAAAGGCTGAAAGCGCACCAGGTCTAGTCGTAATTTCTTTATTTATTTAAAAAGATTTTTCATGGACACCATTATTTCATTAGAATCCACAAAATTACTGGAAAGAAGTACTTTTATACTACTACCTACATTTGGATCAAAACCTTTAAAATGGACAGAGGTGACTAACAGCAACAGAATCCACAAGTCTTAGAAATAAACTCGGCCATAGGCTTAAATACATTAAGAGGAGAAAAACTGAAGTTAAGAGTCTTACTACATTAAACATATTCTTTTCCTTTTAGGAATACTGAAATAGTCTCAAAAGGTACTTTTTTTTTTTTTTTTTTTTAAATAAATGCCTTGATTTTCTCTGTCTTGCTACTTATCAAGTGACAGTTATCCTACCTTAGCAGCCTTGGTAGCCTTAACTTTCAGCAGCATATCAACAAAAGCCACTCGCACTTTCTCTGAATTGTCATGAAGACTGTGTTTGACTGCTGGCAGGAGCTGTTCCAGTAATGGGTGGCTTAGTTTGTTGTCCAAAATTAATGGTATGCACTGCAAGAAAAAAAAGATTATGTTTAAAAAATAAATAAATTTAAAGAGTAGATTTGCAAAGAGATGCAGCTAAATATTGTTGAACTGGATCATGACACTTCTAAGCTTAAATTCAATAGGGACAGACACTGTGCATGCATAATTTTCCTGTAACATTCTGTAGTAAAAATTGCTACGGTTATTTCATATTTCCAGTGAACTGTGTTCACTGAATTTATTTCAGATGAAGCAGCTTCAGATCTACACTGAGGCCACAGTCTTGCTTTCTACCTGAGGACACAGTGTCAAGTATTTTTTGTGGTAGAAATACCAGCTTCCCAAATTCCGCTGATTTCAGATTAAAAATACATCTTTTTTTGCCAAGTTATTTCTAAATCAGCACTTTCTGCTTTTCCAGTATAGACGCCCATGCAGCCATAGTGGAGAAAGTGAGGATTAACATGAAGATAGCTCCAAATTAATGCTGAATAGACACATACACTACATTTTTAAGTGAAAATACTGCTTAGAGAGTTCATTTTTCACTCTAACCTATTACTTATTTACCAGATGCTACAAAGTTGTAGATGAACTAATCCTAACATACATTCTAGCACGGGAGGCCAGCATTTCCAGAAAAACAATTTGTAATTATATTCATCCAAACCTCAGAAACAACAAGTGGAGTACAAAATCATACCATAATTGTGCATGTCTAGGGATGGGTTAAAACCATTGAGACAGAAACATACTGGAACCCGCCTGCATGTATTTTCAAGTCTAAGCATAACTTCTAATAACTAAAATAACTAAATTATCAGGGCCAAACAATGTATTGTAAGACTAGAAATGCAAAGTGGTTGAGAGTCACAAAGCCAAGCAATCACTACTTTAGAAAGCATTTGTTCATCCCAAATGTATGGCTTTTATAAAGCGTGTACAACACTTGCATGTATTAGGAACTTTATTGTATAAGTAATTTTGCAGAGCAAGTAATTTCCTTGACTTAAGTGGCCTATACTAGAAACTTGTGCATCAAGTAAAACATAAAAATGACAATCATGATTTTAAATTTAGAAAAAAAGATTTACTTTAAAAACAGAGCATCGAACATCAGCAGATGTTATATCACATGCCAGCTCTTCAGTTAGTTTTTTTAAAAGATCAGCAAGAATTGTTGGAGGAATCATCTCCCAGTATCTGGATGTTATCTGAGTAACTCCGAGTATCCCTGTAGAGCGGACAACTGGATGAGGATCTTCTAAGAGATTCTAAAACAAACAGAAGAATAATACTGTGAGTATATGTATTTTTGTGATTCTACTGCTATTTGACATTAACCTACCATAAACAAATAGCAGTCCATTACCTCTTCATTATTATGCAAATTGTCATACTATGAAAGAAATGTAATATTAACATTCCCTCAAGGCATTTTATTATGAAGCAAACCAGGAAATTTAAAGCAGAAGCAAAATTAAGACAAATATTGACCAATTTTTTTTAATTGGACTTTTGAAATAGTTTTTTTAAAAACAGCTCACATTAATTCTTGCATCTGTGATTTAATTAAGAATATTTAGACTTCCATTTGACTTCTATTTATATATGAGCTTATACTGGCCACTGTTCCTTTGCAACAATATAAAAACTTTGAAATTCATTCAATTATCTGATGTTTACAGTTTTAAAGACCGCACTCAGCATTTTCCAAACATTTTCTTAATGAAAATACTAGGCACATTCTCACCCATCTAGAATCATAGAATCATCTAGGTTGGAAGGGACCTTCAAGATCATCTAGTCCAACCATCAACCTAACTCTGACAAAAAAAACATCACTAAATCATGTCCCCCAGCACCATGTCAACCCGTCTTTTGAACATGTCCAGGGATGGTGCCTCAACCACTTCTCCGGGCAGCCCATTCCAATGCTTGATAACCCTTTCAGTGTAAAAATTCTTCCTAATATCCAACCTGAACCTTCCCTGGTGCAACTTGAGGCCATTTCCTCTAGTCCTGTCGCCTGTGACTTGGGAGAAGAGACCGACCCCCGCCTCTCTACAACCTCCTTTCAGGTAGTTGTAGAGAGCAATAAGGTCCCCCCTCAGCCTCCTTTTCTCTAGGCTCAACAACCCCAGCTCCCTTAGCCTCTCCTCATAAGACTTGTGCTCCAGACCCCTCACCAGCTTCGTTGCCCTTCTCTGGACCCGCTCCAGCACCTCAATGTCTTTTTTTCGGAAAGGGGCCCCAAACTGGACACAGTACTCGAGGCGGGGCCTCACCAGTGGCGAGTACAGAGGGACGATCACCTCTTGAGTCCTACTCACCCTAGACTATATCTAGACTGGTAAAGAATTTTTTAGGTTGCTGTCTCCGTTATACTTCATTTCAAAATATTTAGTAATACAGTATTAAACTTCCACTGAATGCTCACATATTAAATGTAAAGCTCTCTTCACCAATACTAGGTTAAGTAAGGCACAAGATCCATTACTCACGCATCTTGTCTTTCAAAACCATCTTTCATTCACAGATTAATGAATAACAATACCAAACATTTCCTTTTCAGAGTTGAAAACGGTGCGTGTCATTTGCTGTCAACTTACTACAGCAATTTAAAATATTATTTTTGCATTTTCTGCATCACAAGCCTGTATTTCCCTATGAATTCTATCCTGAAATTTCATAAATTTTAATTGCATCAACTGCTTATTTCACTGAATTTCACTGAATTTTTAGAGTTGGAAGGGACCATAAAGATCATCTAGTCCAACTGCCCTGCTGAAGCAGGATTGCCCAGAGCATTATTTTTGAGTTAGTTTTGATGAAATTTTCATTTTCAACATTTTAGTTTCATTAAAACTTACAAAAAGTTCTTCAAACTGTTTCTGAATTTCATTGTCCATCTCTTCAGTGTTAAAACTGGGATCACGAATAGGAAAAGCATCAACAAACAAAAATGCTGCATTTGATCGAACTTCCGAGTTTCTGGCCTGTTACAATGAAGGAAAAAAGTATTTTTTAAGTAAGTACCAACTTTTAACATCAAAAGGCATATCCTGTCAAATACTGCTCTTCAAACACTTCTGGCAAGTTAGTATTTTTAAGTAGATGGAAGAGATGAATTTTTAAATTGCACTTTTTAATAAGTATGGAAGCAACTTACAGTAATGTATGATTTTTATTTTTTTTTATCTTACATTTCTGTCCATTGAGTAAAACCTCAGTTATTAGTACAATCAGCTTTCAAGGCATATCAACTTCAATGACCCTGAAGAGTCACAGTCAGAGCCCTTCTGCTCTCTGTAATGCTGAATAAATTAAAAGCAATTGGTTTTCTCTTGGTCACCTCAGAGCTCCTCTACAAGAATCTTGAATTCAAGCAGATGCAATTAATTAAATTGCCTGTCAAGAGACAGGCAATTTAATTTAAAAGCTCCAGCTTATTTCTTCAAGAAAACAGTATTTAGAAACCAAGTACCAGCCAGCCTGGAGAGTAATGTATCCAGCATAAGCATATTCAGTTCTGCATCTATGCACGTAAGTAATAGGACCATGTTCTGAGCTCCAGGCAGCTCATCAAAAATCTAAGGCAAGCCTCATAACCCTCAGACATTTTACCATTTGTCATAGTTTTCAGTGTGTTACACTATTCATTTTGCTGGTTGTAGAAGCCCAAATGTAAAGAAAAATTAAAAACTTTATGCTTAGACACTCAGACAGTGAAAAATAATTAACCCTGTGGACTATAGAAAAAGAGAGCAGGCAATGAAGAAAAGATGAAATTCAAGGTATCTCAGGGAAAAACCTGAAATCTAACCATCAGACTACAATTTTTTATCAAAGTCAGCAGTGCAATGATAAGAGCCTCTGCTCCTTTCTCTTGGAAGAAAGAATTTTGTTCAGATTTTGGGTCCAAATTTGTGTATATATATATGAGACTATATATATACAGTCTAATAAGCCAAGCAAAGTAGGCTTAATTTTAACAGCAAGGTAAAAAACAATTCGGGGAACCTTCTGACTATTCTATCCATCCAATTTTTTTCCTCCCTTCTCATAAGAGACATTCAGATCAAAGGCAGGAAAAATTAAAACAAGGATAACTATGTAATATTTAGAACTAAATATACTAATGGCAAATAAAAACAGAAAAACACAAAAGAAATGAGCAACAATTACTTAATTTACAATTTATTTAGTATTTCCTTTCCGGACTGTTCTTCACATGGTGGGTCACAATTCTGGGAAGAACCAAAAAAAAAATCCAAATTCTTTGAGCCAACAAAATTATTAGGAATTCTAATTTTAATACTATGAAGGCAAATAAAGCCCATCTATACATTCTTTGTTTAGGGACTTGCATTTTACTTTATCTATCATGGATAATACAATTTATAATTCTTCATTCAATCCTATAAAGCTGTACAAAATCCTTTAACTTTGATCTTGTCTATACTGAAGAAGTATAACAAGATAATATGTGAATTCGGGGTGAAATAGCTCTTCTGCTCTAGTATTTCATGTGAAAATTAATTCAAGTGTGTTTTTGTGCAATAACCTAGACCTTGTCTACCACAACCATTCCAGAAAGTTAATTTTCATGAACTTCCTAAGTGCATTACACTGAATTCCATTAAGCTCGCTTTAATTCTGAACTGAGTACCCACAGTTTAAATTCCTGCCTTAAAAAATTGGAATTTATCCCAAATGTATTTGCATATTCAAGCTCATAAGAGAGTAAATGTCTTCACAGAGGTAGAACCCAGGACTTAAGATTCATATTCTATTTTATTCCGCGCTGACTTTTCCATGCAGAGGAGACTGCAGTTATTTAAATGACTAATGTTTCTTTACCTTTCTGAAATTTCCTCAGAATAGCACAAGAATAAAGTTTTTAAACAATATTTTAATTTTTTTGTTCAGTTAGTTTTCAGAGCTTTCTTTTAAGTTTCATCTTTTAAGTTTCATCTGGTGTATGAAATTCACTTCCAATTATTTAAAACACTGTTTTTCCCCAGTAAAAGTTAGTTTAAAAGTGTGGAATGATAAAAACACCCAAACACACACAGTACTTTAAAGGAATCACTTCCTTCAACAGCTTGAATTCCTGAAGGAGTGGTTCTTGACTTTTTGAGCTTGATAAGAAATAGCTTAATCACTACTTATCTCACAATAAATGTCCATATTTTTATACTTATATAACTTCTCATACTAACAACCAATCACTGCAGAACTGTCTCTGCTATGTTTGCATGAGACTTACTTTTCAGAATAAAGTCATGAAAAATGATGAAGAAGTTACATAAGGGCTTATATTATAAAAACTTAAAGTTGCATAAAGGCTTATAAAATGTGTGCAGGTAAAAGCTACAAAGGAAGCTTGTGCGATTTAAGTATTTGCAGAACAAGCAATTTAAGAAGAAACCGAGAACTATGCATTAAAACCATGCATTCTTGGTTTAAAGATTTCAGAGATGAAATGAAGTAGTTTCAACATGAACAGTTCTGGAATCCTTTGAATTCTTACAACTGAGATTTTTCCTTTCTACAAGAAGGAGTGCTAAAAAGTCCCTTCTCAGAGTTCCTTTCTGATTTATAACCAGTGTTCTAGAACAAGATTTGTTCTTCACTATATTAAATTAGGGATTTGTACACTGACTAAAATAGGAGCATCGAACTGGTTATTTAAGATTAAACTGACATTTCAAGCTTTGCAGCAGAATCCATACCAGTAAGGACAATTATAATCTTCCCTTCCTAGTTCCGTATCTTAAACTATTGGTGATTCTGAACGACAGCAACAGTTATCTTAAAAACGACAAATACTTCAGGAGTACTATATGAAAAAGAAAATTTAACTATACGAAAGTCACACAGCAAGACAGTGGCCTATAAAAAACGAATTGCCAGATTTTGACATTCAGTCACATATTTCCTTTTACCAATCACAAATATGGTACTGAATCATTTGGAATTCAGAATCTTTCTTTGCACTGAATCATTATGTGATTCATATAATTGCTGCATTTAATTTTGCACAATCCTCCCTTTACCATTCTGAAATCTATGCTCACAACAGTTGGACTATTTTACTGTATTAAAACAAGTTCTCCATGACCTATTTGATATACCTGTTAAAATCTAAACTTCAAGTGCTTAACTACATATGTAGAAGCTGTCAAAAATGAAACAAACAAACAAAAAAACCCAAACAAACAAACAAAAAATCACCCAAAAAACCTTCCTAAAAATTCAGATTTGTTCTAGCAATCGAACCATCAGTGATGTGAAAATTATGAATAGCAGCTGTTTAAAATCTGAACCACTCCGGAATCAGGTATTTCTCCCACTGTCTTACTGCAAATCAATAATGAACCTTTTTTCCCCTCAATCCAAAACTTTCTGTTACATTTCTTCAAATAAATCTATGCAGATTTAATAAGCTTTGACAGAATGTTCATCTGAAGTACTCTAATCTTATATTTGAATTAAGTCTTGGGCTTTGGAAAGTGTACTACTAGTCTCCATTCACAGATAGCAACTCCCATAAGGATGGAACAGGATGTTTTGCTCATCACTCCAAAATTGTTTCTGATCTACTAGTCAGGAATTTTGCTGTGCTATCAAAAAATCTATTAAAAACCTTATTCTCTTTAGCCGTGCTTTGTAACTATTGTTTTCTTGCACTGAGAACACATGCTTCATCCAGAGGGATCCTTGTTTATATTAATTCTAAAGGGATGAGATCCAACCCTGAATGTAAGGCCAACCAAGATACTGGTGTAGCAATGAGTCTGTTCATCTTCCCACTTCTACCATAGCATTCTACTGAAAACAAATAGCGCTCTACTGTAACTTCTGTAACTCATAAAATCCATTTTAAACATAATTGTTTTAAAATATTTTCAACTGTAAGATTTTTTTAAATATTTCTCTCATGGCTAGAGAAGATAGAGAAGATGCTATATAACCAATCAGTAAAGGAAACTTCAGTAAATGTTTAACAGCACTTAATTTGGCTGTGACAAATGGTACGTGTATGCTCTCACTGAAGGAATTTCATAACCACAGACAAAATACAGGCTGTTCACAATGAAGGAAGCTTGGTTCATCTTAATCATAAAGTGTAACTGAGCAGGTAAACTGCAGTAGGTACCCTTTAGCCTGTGCACACAATCCACAGGAAGACACACACACCTTAAAATTACTAGAAATCAGACATTTCATTCTGAATGCTTGATTGAAAGCACATCCATAGCACGAATGTCTCTACATACAGTCAAACTAGAATAATACTCTAATAAATTAATTAAGCTGTATTCTAAGGCTGGTAATTAATCAGAAGGTGGGACTAAATCATCCTCTGAACATTTCTGGCTTTCAGAATCAGTAAAACACTGATCATTCTATAAAGATCTTAGAAAACAGAATACATGGTTACATAAAATTCCCGAGCTGAGAAGATGAGAATACCAAACTTAGTGTTAGACCCACTGTCTACTGCAATCCTGGAAAGCACTGTGTGTACCTGTAAACAAAACTGAATTACAGAAGTAAATTACATTAACAAATTAGAATATTGTTGTGCAAACTATGTCTAATGACAACTTGCACAGTTACTCTGCTACAGCTGAGATGCTAAACACACTGATATTTCTTTCTATAGCCAGAAGCAATTACTAAAACCCGAACATGTGGGAGAGACCCAAAATTTAGTAGTTGGAGAAAGACAGTCCTGTTTTCTGAAAGGATAATTACCTTCAGTGCTCTCCAAAGGATAGGTCGATACAATCTATAGAGCATTTCTTCAACTCCTTGACGAACTTTGCTTTGTTTATGAAAATAACTCAGCATCTGAGAAAAACAAACAAACCAATCCCAAAAAACATTTTTAACAGTACTTTCTACATTCAAGGAGTTGTCTCATTGCATCATTTATATAAGACCAAAGAGTTTTCCATACTATGGAGAATGATAAAACTAGACAATATTAATTGACCCTATATTTTATTTAAAAGTCTCAAAAATCATTAAAAAAGACATATATCTAATAAATATCACATTTTATAACTTTATAGATTCAATACATCTATATAAAGATCTGCAACTGAGAAATAAAATCATGGCTAGAGAGTCAGTTTCCCATCAACCCCTCACTTTTTGTTACAAGAAAAAACCACCATTAATAAAGTAACTGGCAGAAATAATTTGAAACCGTGTAATTATCAACTACAGGTAAATAAGCCATTTCTCTGTTAAAACCAAAGGAACATTATTTGGTGACTAGGATTATCCAAATACAAATCTACAAACATAATACATTTTTTATGCATTGATGAAAAGCAAATATGAGCACTCCTTGTGACTCAGAATTGTGCTTAGGTAGATAAAGCACCTTTTATTTTTGTATCTGAATTATGCAGTCAAAAAGGGAAAGTAGAAGACAAGAACAGAATATGAGAAAGGACATAATGTAATTCCTCCACCCAAAACAGTGGAGAGCTGGAAAATAAATTGACCCTCTAGTGGTCAATCCCTTCAGATATTCACAGCTCCAGCTAGACAGGGAAGCCTGTGAATAGCATCTATAGAAACAACACTATAGTGGAAGAATCCCTTTTCTCTAGTTTTGAAATATACTGAAGTAAAGACATGGTACAATTTATAAAAGACATGGTACAATTTATAAGACACTGTGTAGCTTTCATTTATATGTGAGAATGATGGATCTAACCCAGGGTTAATGGTAAATCAGTACTGTTTTGTAATAAAATGCATTAGTACAGTATCAGATATTTGCAAAATGGACATCGTTTTATAATCAGAACTTTGAATTCAGAAGGGAGAGTTGTACGTGTTGCTTCCCCCCTGCCCCGCCCCTACTCTTTCAATAAAATAGCCCAAACTTTGCTCAAGGGAATGACTGTGGTTAGTTACTCTCCCAATTGCTACAGGAGCTTCTGGATTCTAAAGGACCATTTTAAATCAAATTCTTTCATACTGTAAAGGGCGCATCATTCAAATTTATTCCAAGACCCACTTCTCCACAACTCAAAGACAGATTTATTTACATCACTGTCCTCTTTCAAGATCGTAAGCTCCTGAATCTGAAAAACATGAAATGCCCTGTCAAGCCTACTCCATCAATCAGGAATCAGAGGAAAAGGAAATCCACTGTAGATATGAGAATCTATTTATTTTTGATTAAAACCAGAACAAAACCAAACCAAATTAAAATAAAAAAACAATATAGGATTGTATACTGGTATATCAAGCTGTATATTGTACATACTACACACTCTACCTTCCACATATTTGGGGGAAAGCATGGGAAGTGAAAGGGCATAGATCAAATGCAAATGCCTTGTCATGAAAAGCTTTGTGCACTTCTCATTCTGCTTCAAATGTTTTGCTCATGAATAAAAGACACAGATAGACAATAAGAATTTGTAGCTGTATCAAGACTTGTCCCTATAAACTTATATACAAAGCCCTCATAAATAACAAAAAGAAAGAACAAATTTAGTTTCAGACCCATCTACTAAATTTGCCTCAAGAAGCTTATGACTTTTCATTCCAATGATCAGCTATGGAAAGGTCAGTTCTCTAGATAAAGAAAAGCTTACACAACAGACAGCAAAAACTATTTCTGGCACTCTGGAAAATCCCCTTATATTTCTACTTTTGAGCACCAAAGACAGATCTGGTGCAAAACTATAAGCGGGTACCTCCTAAAATTTGTTTCAAATTATTTCTCAGAAATTTTTTAAGTAAGTATTGTGGTGGGTCAGCTCAAAGTACCACAAAGTCACTCACTCACTCCTTCCTCTCTTGGTGGGGTAGGGGAAGAGAAAAGCAAGAAAACTTATGGGTCAAGACAAAGACAGTTTAAGAAGCAAAGGAAAGAGGACCAAAAAAAAGCCCCAAAAGCAATGGAAATGCAATCACCACCTCCCACAAGTCCAGTGGGAGGTAGTGATTACACTTCCCGGCCCATCTCCAAGCAATTGCTACCTCCCCAAAATTCACTTTCCCTCAGTTTTAATTGCCAAGCATGATGTCATGTGTCATGTAATACCCCTTTGGTCAGTTTGGGTCAGCGGTCTCAGCTGTGCCCCCTCCCAACTTCTTGCTCATCCCCACCCCACTTCTAGAGTGGGGAAGAGAAAGCCTTGACACCATGCAAGCAATGCTCAGCAACAGCCCAAACACTGGTCTGTTATCAACACAGTTTTAGTCAGTAAATCCAAAGCATGGCACCATATGGGCTGCTGTGAAGAAAAATAATTCCATTGCAGCCAGACCTAGTATACTATTTTAGTATGAAATAGAAATTTTACACTTTATAATAACTGATCTGATGCTACTAGCTAATGTCATGCTTTAGAGGACCTTACCTCTCTAACTTTAGAATGAACAGAAGAACTTCTGGGAAGATGAATTCCATGATGCATGAAATCCTGAATGCAGTTATGTTCAAGTATCTACAGGAAAATCACATACATGCTACTGTTAACACACAATAAAACAAACAGTACTGTAAACTGTGCAGCAACTTATATTTTTCTCTAAAACAAGCAACTGAAAATAGTCTTTGATATTATTTCTTACTTGGCTTCTGCTTGGTCCAAATGTTTCCACGCTAGGGGCCTCTGTCTGCTTAAACTGATTGTCAAAAATTTCAGAATATACAATTAATCTGATTCTTAGAACCAGATTTGAAATTCAAAAGCACCTCCACGTGGTAAATAAGAATTATCTGGTATCTGAAATTTGCTGTAGCATTGTTGTAATGCTGTAATTATGCTTTTAATCATAATGGAAATTGGAAATAATGGAAATCCACTTAAACCAGACAAATATTTAAGCTATCAAATAAATAGACTTGCACATACAGAATAAAAACTTCAATAACTCAGATAACTAGTCTATGAAAAAAATCATGTGTATGCATGGTTGTGTGAACCAATATATCATCAGCAGAATTAAAGGTGTTTAAATGCAACCAAGTTGATCACAGTGGGCAAACATTCAAAGCATGACATGCTGTTATTTCTTGACAATGCTGAAGAGGCCTTTTCCTTAGGGAAATAGTTCCTTAAGGCTTGCTTAGGAATTTTTCTGAGGTTGAAAAGTCATGTATCTTCTCCATCTTGAAATTCAAAACTATTCAAATGAAATTTCAAGCATAGTATTACCTCTAAGAATTCTCCTGACACCTTCTTCCAGGCCCTGAAGTAAACTTCTGAAATGTATTCCATCAAGGATCTGTATTAACATGAAGGAAACACTTTGAAGCAAGCATCCTAACCATATCTATGTGCAATTCATAAAGGTAACAAAATGAAGGTTTTGATAAGTACGAACACTATTCTTGAATCTGTGCATCAACATTATTTTTAGAAGAAGAAATTATCTTGAAAGTCTACACTGATAATTATGGAAAAATAAAGTTAATTGTTAATTAATGAACCAGAGCACTATTAAAAAAACACAGGAAATATCTCTTACTGTGGAAAAGTCAAACATTAGCACAGATATTTTATCATGTACCTAACAATGAATACCTTACATTCTTTATAAAGATGTACAGGTACACATTATTCTAACTGAAAGCATTAGGAAGCCTCTGATTTTAATATGAAGAATTACTTCTGTAATATTTCACTGAATAATCAAAGGAAAAAAAAAAATCCACATTTCTCGTCAATCAGTCAAGTTCTCAGGTGATGATCCTGCAAGTTACTTCTTATTAGAATGTCTCCATATGGAATCTTGCCAAATTAAAGTGGAGGTTGCTCATAGGGAAAAATAAAAACACCTTACAGAAGCAGAAATGGACCTGCAATTCTCACACAAACACTGCAAATAACGCAGCACAGTTTATATGGAAGTTGTTTGCTTTGGCTAATGCTAAATAAGCATTTTACTACACCTATAATTGTACACATAGGCATGTGCAGAGCAACTATTAAATGAAGTTGCTAAAACAATATAGTAGTTATATTCAGCAGATGTGAAGGTCTCTGGATTCTGATATATTTTATCAATATACTAGGTATTTTAGAGTGCGAGACAAACAAGATTTTAGCCAAGCTCTTAACGATCATTAAGAACTCTAACTGTGATGCATACCTTGGAAAGAATTGTAATTGGTTTTTAACAGTTCCATGTATCATTTTAATGAAGTTTACATTCCAGCTGAACAAAAAGCTCAAGAATCTTCTTCCCTGTTGTGATGGGAAAAGAGGGGAAAAAAAAAGGGAAGTCAAACCCCAGAGGAATACCCAATTTAAAATCCACCTCAAAAATCAGTAAACACAGAGCTTAAAGATGAAAAGAAACACCACCTTTAATTTTAAAAAGCATAGATGGGATTGTTGCAGGAAAAAAAAAAAAGATTCCTAATTTTTAAACGGAATTCAAGCATTACTGTTATTTACACTGTAGAGAAAAAACAAAACAAATGACCATGTGGATTACATATCTGCCTGCATTTTTTTTCAATGCCCGTTCTGTTTAGGTGTGACTAAAAGTAGTATCCCATAATGATAAGGGACTGTGCAACTCGGGACCCTCACCAAAGCCACATCATCAGAGGTCCATCAAGTGCAATGTCATTCCAGGATGACACTGTAAAGACGGTGAAGGTACAAATAAAATAGCATGACAACTCTGCCAGCATCAGATATGGAAACAGTTTTTGGACAAAGCCACAGAGAACAGCTGGGCCACTGAGGAAAATAAATGTCCTGATTAAGAAGGACAATTCCTTTCCCATTGCCTTGTGAAAGGTAATATTGCAAATCACCTGGAACTGCTCTAACTCATGAAAACAGAAAAAAAGCTATTCAGTTTTTTTTTTCCCTGAATTAGTTTTCTTCCATATTAACAAGTTAGAAATGATGATGACAAATTTGGTGAGCAACAGAATTTTTGCAAGAAAAGGCAGTGGAAGGCTGTGGATGGAGAAAATAAGCCCTTGCTCTTCCAGAAAGCCCATGGAATCGAGCCTTACACCGCATCTGTGCTGACAGCCTTACTCTGGCACACGCTGCGGATGAACTGAAGGCATCCAGCTTATGAGTCTTTGAAACGTTTGACCATACATAAGGGCGAGTCAGACAGTTGGAAGGATCCTTTGCACCTGTCAGCTTTCTAGTCAAAAATAAATCAGGAAAATTACTAAGGAGATGCAATAGTAAAGAGCACGTTGGCAGAAGTTGAAACGGTGCACTGAAGAATTAGCAGAGGTTCAAAGACACTTCCAACGAGAGGTGGACTAACAGTTATGTTCAGACAAAATAGAGAAAATAAGGCTGATAATGCCAGACAGACTTTGAGCTAGAATATCATAGAGTAGGGCTAGAGAGAAGGAAGCATATAGACAGACACTGCCCTTTAGTGGAACTGATAGCTTAAATGCCTTCAGGTCAAGTAGTAATGCAGAAGATAAAAAAAATCAAGACCTAATGGTTGAATAGGATGTCGAGATCCTTGCCTACAGGTCTGACAGAACCCTTCCTGTTGCCAATGAGTGCTGCTTCTACCAAAAAAGCAAAAAATTGAATGAACAAAGTCACTTATCTCCAGCTTTGGTGTTATAATATGTATATTGGATTCCCAGTGGTGCACTCTTCCATCAACATCCCTGACAAACCAAAAGGGCAAAGGAGTCTTAACTTACAGCTCCCACCACAACAAGACAAAGATGAGGCCAAACTCAAACTCATCTCATCTGGGATGAACAAAGAGCTTTTGATGGGACTTAGGGAAAAAAGGAAGGTTTATCACCTTTGGAAGAAGGGACAAGCAACTCAGGAAGAGTACAGAGATCTTGTTAGGTTATACAGAGAAAAAATTAGGAAGGCAAAAGCCCGGCTGGAACTCAATCTGGCCAGTAATATAAGGGACAACAAAAAAAGTTTTTATAAATATGTCAACAAAAAGAGAGTCAGGGAGAATCTCCATCCCTTACTGGATGCGGGGGGAAACATTGTGACCAAGGACGAGGAGAAGGCTGAGATACTTAATGCCTTCTTTGCCTCTGTCTTCAATAGTCGGACCAGCTACCCCCAGGGTGTACGGCCTCCTGGGCTGGAAGATAAGGATGGAGAGCAGAACAACCCCCCCGTAATCCAGGAGGAAGTAGTTAATGATTTGCTTATGCACCTGGACACGCCTAAGTCCATGGAGCCCGATGGGATTCACCCAAGGGTACTCAGAGAGCTGGCAGGAGAGCTCACCAAGCCTCTCTCCATTATCTATCAACAATCCTGGTCAACAGGAGAGGTACCAGACGACTGGAGGGTGGCCAATGTGACGCCCATCTACGAGAAGGGCCGGAAGGATGATCCGGGAAACTATAGGCCTGTCAGTCGGTACCGGGAAAGATCATGGAAAGGATCATCTTGAGTGAGCTCTCACAGCAAGTGCAGGGCAGCCGAGGGATCAGGGCCAGCCAGCATAGGTTTATGAAAGGGAGGTCCTGCTTAACCAACTTGATCTCTTTCTATGACCATTTGACCCGCCTTCTTGATGCAGGGAAGGCTGTGGACGTTGTCTACCTGGACTTTGGTAAGGCCTTTGACACCGTCCCCCACAGCGTTCTCCTGGAGAAGCTGGAGAATCATAGCATAGACAAGTGTACTCTTCACTGGGTAAAAAACTGGCTGGATGGCTGTGCCCAGAGAGTTGTAATTAATGGGGTGAAATCCAGTTGGCGGCCGGTCACCAGTGGTGTCCCTCAGGGCTCAGTTTTGGGGCCAGTCTTGTTTAATATCTTTATTGATGATCTGGATAAGGGGATTGAGTAACGCACCCTCAGTAAGTTTGCAGATGACACCAAACTAGGTGTGAGTGTTGATCTGCTTGAGGGTCGGCAGGCTCTACAGAGGGACCTGGACAGGTTGGATCAATGGGCCAAGGCCAATGGGATGAGGTTTAATAAGGCCAAGTGCCAGGTCCTGCATTTCGGTCACAACAACCCAGGCAATGCTACAGGCTTGGGGAAGAGTGGCTGGAAAGCTGCCCAGCAGAAAAGGACCTGGGGGTATTGGTGGACAGGCGGCTTAACATGAGCCAGCAGTGTGCCCAGGTGGCCAAGAAGGCCAACAGCATCCTGGCCTGTATCAGGAATAGTGTGGCCAGCAAGACTAGGGAAGTGATGGTGCCTCTGTACTCGGCGCTGGTGAGGCCTCACCTCGAGTACTGTGTTCAGTTCTGGGGCCCTCACTACAGGAAGGACATTGAGGTGCTGGAGCGTGTCCAGAGGAGAGCACCAAGCTGGTGAGGGGTCTAGAGAACAAGTCCTATGAGGAGTTTGGAGAAGAGGAGGCTGAGGGGGGACCTCATTGCCCTCTACAACTACCTGAAAGGAGGTTGTAGAGAGGTGGGTGTTGGCCTCTTCTCCCAAGGGAATAATGACAGGACCAGAGGAAATGGTCTGAAGTTGCAGCAGGGGAGGTTTAGATTAGATATTAGGAAGAATTACTTTACTGAGAGAGTGGTCAGGCACTGGAACAGCCTGCCCAGGGAGGTGGTGGAGTCGCCATCCCTGGAGGTATTTAAGAAACGTGTAGACATGGCACTTCAGGGCATGCTCTAGTGGCCGAGATTGTTGGTTTGTGTCTGTTTGTGGGTGGGGTGGGGGGTGGTTGTGGGCGGGGTGGTGTGTGGTTGTGGGTGTTTGTTTTGGTTTGGTTTTGGTGTTTGGTGTTCTGGGATTTTTGGGGGTTTTTTGTTTGTTTGTTTGTTTTTGGTGGTTTAGTTTTGATTTTTTTTTGTTGGTTGGACTCGATGATCTCAAAGGTCCCTTCCAACCAAAAAGATTCTGTGATTCTGTGATTCTACAATCCCAGGAACAAGACAGATGAAGAAAAGTCACAAAGTAGCTTTCAGCAGTTTAACCAATTCTTTTTTGCCTTATATTTCAACAGATTGATCCTGATCCTGAAAATTATAGTAAGGGCCTGTAATTTAATCTGCTGCTTGTGATCAATGGATCTGAAACGATTACTGTTATCATCATTCTCAGTATCATGAGAGGTAAATTGGTCACAGGTAAATAAGATTGCAAACTTGTCATCTTTGGGGTTAATGCATTAACAGTGTCGAGCATCTTATACTGCTGTGCATGTGAATATAGTACACGTGACTTTGTCAGTTGCATACACACACAGATTAGCAAGGGAGAATAGAATAGGCTCTCTAAAACACAGTAATATTTGCTCTGCAGGGCTCTCCAGCTGTTTGATTGGAAACCCCACCTGAACAAGAATGTTGTCATAAATCACACAGAGATATAAATTCAGAGGATCACTCCACTGATGCAGCCTGAAAATAAGCCCCTGAGAAATACTACTCTATGTTGAACAGCACAGTCTGGGAAGGCATAAAACCTGAACTCCCTGATCTTGAAGTAAGGCATAAATGTGCAATTCTGTATCAGTTTAATCTGGTCTAGAACCAGGATACTCATTCCTGACCCTCTCCTTCCTCTCATCCTTGCATATGATGAACCAGTCCAGGCAGTTAATCTGGCTGAAAAATAATCTTACTAGGAAAAATCTGATCAGCTACTGCCTTCAACCAACCCATGACACAGCTGCCTGAGCATTCATACGGTGGAGAGGAAAACAGGAATGCTAGCCCATGGCAACACAGGATCATTGCAGCCTGGAGTTACAGCAACTTAAGCTGCTACAGAGCTACATTCTGGGAAGTGTACTCTGAAAAGAATTGGGTATACTTTTCTCAGGAACTGTAGAACAAGCCTGCGGGCACTAAAGGGAATACTATCCCTGATATACACGAGTTCAGTTTCATCTCAAGGCAATTCATACATCATGTTTATATTTGATATGACTATTGGCATTTTAGAAATAGACACAGAACATAAGTAAAAGGTCCAGCAGAGATACTGGGGGTGTGTTGGACATGGTGCTAAAAGAAATCTACCATTAGCAAAATGAGCCAGACAGGGAAACTAGAGAACACACACGAGGTGGGCTGTCATTAAAACTAAACTCCCTCAGCAGGTTGAGGGAGGCCATCCTTCCCCTCTGCTCAGCACTGGTGAGGCACATCTGGAGCGCTGGGCTCCCCAGCGCAACAGAGATATGGACATGCTGGAACAAGTCCAGCAAAGGGCCACAAAAATTATTAAAGGACTGAAGCATCTCTTATGCAAGGAGAGGCTGCAAGAGCTGGGCTTGTTAAGTCCAAAAAAGAGAAGGCACAGGGGAATCTTATCAATGTATATAAATACCTGACAGGGGATGTAAGGACAGTGGTGACAGACTCTTCTCAGTGGTGCCTGTGCCCATTGCCTTTTGTCCTGTCACCAATTGAAATACAAGAAATGCCCCTTAAATATAAGGAATATTTTTTTAAATTTTATTTTTTTCTTTTTACTATAGGCGTGATAGAACACTGGAGCAGGTTGCCCAGAAAGGTTGTGGAGTCTGCATCCTTGGAGATATTCAAAACCCAGGTGGACACGGCCCTGAGCAACCTGCTCTAGCTGACTGATTTGTGCAAGAGTGTTGGACTAGATGATTTCCAGAGGTCCCTTCCAACCTCAAACTCTGTAATTCTAACATAAATGCTCAGCAACATAACTTACGAATAATCAAAAGAAGATTTAGGAGGAACAACTATTATTTCCGCTCCCTCCCATATTAAAGCTTTTTAGGGAAAAAAAACCCAAAACCCAAACCTAGAACATTCCTAAACAGGTACAGATTAAAATTAACAAAAAGTCTGAGAATGGCTGAAGCATCCTTGATTACATGCAAGAGCTTATCAGGCCTGAAGATAAAGAGCCCGAAGCTCTTTCAGGTCCTGGTAGGATATCTCCCATTTCAGGGCTTCCAAGTTCTACCCTCTATCATAATCAGGTCAGGTCCAGAACTGAATCTGGCAACAGACTATAGACCTGTCAGCTGCACTGACAGCTGTTGTAGTTCTTTGTAAAGAGGTTTAGGCTAATGAACAGACCTCAGTAATATTAAAAAGGTATTCTCTGAAATTAAGGAAGCTCCCCAAGCCCACTCAAAGTTTTTAGCACTCAGAATTGATGCCTGGCAGGCAGTATTAGTAGTTCAATGGAAAGAACTGCTGAGAAGATTGGACATAATCAATATGAGTCTATATTTGTGAACAGTAGTTTAGATCTTTCACCTTTATCGGAAAGGAATGGAAAGACTAACAGAATGCAAATTCAACTCCCAGTTGCGAGCTTCTACTTTCAGTCAATCCTTCTAGCCATAAAGCTAAGTATTCAGGATGAAGTATTTAAACCACTAACAATCATATGCCAGAGCAGAGTGCAGTAAGGCTCTCTCCATATCTACTTAGAAAGAGATAGGTAGATGAAAAAGAAAGTGTGACAAAATGTCACGAGACCAGAAATCATGAGGAGAGAAGAAGAGCAAAAGCTTGGGCAGAAAAGTAAATGTGCAAAGTGTGACCAAATTTGCATATTCTTGGGGAGCAAAGGGGATGTGTTTTGATATGCCAGGAGAAAGATTTTTCCCCCCAAAATTAAAAAAAAAAAAAAAAATTCGTACTGAAGGCTGTGTTTCACCCAAAGGTTCTTTAGAAAAAAAAAAAACAACACTTATGTGTAGTAATTAACATGTGTTCTATTAGAAAGCTCACAAGATGTGGAAGAAAAAAAAATAACTACAAGAAGTTGCTTCTGAAGCCTAGATAGCAGTTTCATTTTACATATATAATTCCCAATTATTTACTCTGCCTATATGAGTATGAAATATTAAAAATGATGCAGTGGATTCAAATAAAACAGAAGAAAGTTATTAATACAGAATTAAATACAGCTACAGCATTTTAAGTACTGTGACAAAGAACACATACAGGTACATGCTTTTTCAAGAGGACAAAGAATGACCTAAAATGAAATATACCAAGCACATAAAACCAAATACAAAAGCAGCCAATAAAGTCTTACCCGTCTTCCCTCTTTTCACCCATGTTTTCTCTCCTTCCTTTCACACCTCTCTCATTGCCTTAGTACATCTCAATTTTAGCCAAAATTAAAACATCTTAAAACACAATGTGTAAGCAATAAAAAAAATAAATCTTAGTGGCCGTTATCCAAAACCTGATCTTACCAAACCATTCACTTAATTCACCCCCTACCACCATTTTTAAAACCCTCCATGCCCATAATGCCACAATCATGCAGCAACGTCAGAGGTCATTTTATGACAGATGTTCATATATTCCATGAAAGGAAATATATGTATTTTAAACAGGCAAAGAGGAGTTATAACTTTGGAGACAATGTCAGGTTGTCTTGTCAGCTAACCAGAAAAAAAGCTTGGATACTAGTATCTTGATGCACACTAAAAACTACAATACAGTACATCTTCACTGAGAGAAATACATGTTCTCAAATAAAATAATTCTCATTTTGCTCTAAAGTTGGGTCCTTCTTATGCTACTTTTAAAATAGACTATGGCAATGCAATCTTCTAAATGGAATCATTTAGAAGAGAAACTATTTTGCTAAAGTTATCTATCTACAATAAAAGAATAACTGCTCTAAAGAAGAGAATTATACCAAGGAATGGTTTTAAGTATTGAGGGACATGCACTGGAGGCAAAGCACTTGGTTCTTATTACCTTGGGATACAAGAACGTGAGTGATGACTTAGACATATACTTTTATATTTATGTCAGAAACAGGAATAAGGGGTTTCCGAATCAAACAGAAATATCAGCCATTGATAGCTTGGAGTCAGAGCTGATTTGTCTTGTATTGCTACCTACTGTACTGTAAAAAAAGGCTTAATGCAAAACCATTAAAAGTAACCAAAGCCCACACACATAAAAATCACAGTAAGATGAAAGTTTGCTTACCTCTTCTTTTTTGATGTGTTTTACACTCATAAAACACTGAAGCAACAGGTCCTTGACCTCATTACTCTCCTCTGAATCATAATCAAAACAAAGTAACGTCTGATGTAGATTCCATAGACGAACAATATCTGCACCCTGACAGGAAAAAAGCCTCCATATTATAAAGAAGTAGGTATAGCTTTAACGTGAAGAAGCATTTAAGGGTTTTAAAATAATTAATTTGAAATGTATTGTTACAGATCAAAGATTTTCAGACTGTAAAATTATAAACATTAATTGACTTTCACTGCATCCTTGGGAAAAAATTACAGAAATATGTGTAACTGCATTAATACTGACTTCCAACCACTGAAGATGTGCTTAAGTACAGAAGGAAAGCTGCTATTTCATGCAAAATAAATGAAAACACTATTATTCCACTTTTGAAACTTTATACAATGACAGTAGTTAACAGGGAAAAATAAAAGACAGACATAAGTAAAGGAGACGTTTATTGGGCTAGCGAAAAAGAAACATGCCACAATACTGTAACTAACTCACATGTTTAAAAAAAGAATTTCACTCCATTAATTGAGAAATAAGAGGAATTATTTGTAGTGAGATGCAGAGTAACAGAAAATGAAGCTTCCCACATAAGAAGTCTCTATGAGTAGCTGAACATAGTACTTAAAACCTGAATTGAGTTGATTCCTATTTAAACCTTAGTCACTGGACAGTAGAAATGAGAAAGAACGTAGAAAAAAATGTAAGAAATCCAGTTTGCTTGTGAAGTTGATGCCAAAAATCTTTAAAGTTTGTTATAAAGAAAGCAACATTTTAATATGCTGCTTACCCAAGCGACACCAAAAAGAAACTTTGTAACCAACACATATCCTAGGTTTCATTAGTTGAGAAGCACTAGGACATGGAAAACAAGTTAGTTTGACATGAAAGGTACGTAGGAGGGATAAACTTTTTTGGACTATTCAGTAATCATCTAAAAGTCAATATAGCTTCAGTATACCGTAGTAGCTTTAGCCAGGCTTTTTCTCAGCAGAATGATAAATAGAGTCTTCCCAAGCTGCTCCTTCCCTTCCAGGCCTTTCTCCCACCACATTTCACATACACGTTGGATAGCGCCCTGTAGGATTTTTTCAGATTCAGGTGATGCAGGAAGAATACCTGTAACAGTAATAAAGTAATTATGTACTGTCATGAACCAAGTTATTCCTGTAAAATATTAGCCTATTAGTACACCAATTATACCTCACAATGTCAACCAGTTCTTGCCACACTTATACATCTTAATGGCTTATTCTCATTGTGAGTATTTAGGCAGCTTTATTAACTCTTAAGGTTTTGGCCAAGTTTTTGGACCAGTAACAATGAACCAAAGTGAGCAATGATCTTACATTTTGCCTTAAAAATACTATGAGCTACAGAATAAGGAAAATAATCTATCATTGGATGAACAGTTGGGAGAAAGAAAACTACTGAAGTTCCAAATTTTAGATTGTGTAACTGATTTTTAAGTAAATGCTCCCTTAATTTTGTCTCATAAATAAGAGCTCACATCAGTACCAACTTTTCTCCAGTAAATTCTGTTCCACAGGCCAGCCAAGTCAAACAAAAAGCCTAGTATACTCATCTGCTAAAAAAACAGTATAACGTGGTATTCTGTAACAGATAAGTACGCACCGTTTAATATAAAAACACATTCTAGAAGAGCTTTGTAGTTTACAGTTTCATCCACTGCAGGTATGGAAGCAGTAACTACAGCTGCCACTCCTTGGATCACAGCTACAGTTTGTTTCTGAAAGAAAGCAACATTGAGGAAACAACTCTGCAGTTTACTTTATACTCAGAAGATAATTAATGACAAGCAACAAACCTTAGCAACCCAGAGCAAAGCTGAATTGCTATTATGCTTCCATTTTGAACAAAGAGTATACTGGCATCCAAATCCTATCGAATAAGAAGATGCAAAAGCATAGATTTTCGAAGTGCATCCATTTCAAGAAGTTTGAAAAAGGCTTTCAGCTCCAGCTAGTAGATAACTTAATGACTGTACACTTGTATCCATTCCTCCATCAAAAACTTCACCTGCAATAAAACCACTCAAACACACATCCATTTCAGATCTAAAAAGACCCTAACTAGTAGGGTCTTGTACAACTCAAAAATGTGTAGATCTGGTTACTTTAGATCCAGTTACATGATTCTACAGGCCTCTGTACATATGATGGGTTTTCTACAAGCCTCTAGGTCTCCCTAATGATTTCCCCACTGCATTTCTCTTTTTTTTCCAAAATTAAATAACGTTTTCCCCAAAAATTCTCAAGACTATGTGGACTGCAGTGCAGAAGGCAGCATACAAGGGTCTAAATCAGAAAAATTCTGTGAAAGCTAAATTTGTCAATCTAGGTTTCGTAACCTTCATTCAATAAAATGGTGTAATAAAACAGGTAGTGAATTTTTTATAGTATATGCCAGATACTTAAGGAACATCTGAGAGATCAACATTTGTTTACTGAAATAGGACATACAAAAAGCCCACTATTTTTCCACTGAAAAAACTGTCTCCTCTTTGATGATTAAAATTATCAGTAGATCTAATCTTTTATAATACAGAACAAAGAAAGTCAGCTTAACCCGAGCATGATAATTAAGAAGTCAGTTAAGAATGAGGCAGTGATGATGTTTGGAACTGACCTTGTTTGATAACCCTTGCATGTTTTTAGATGCTATGAAAATATTCCATTTTATTTACCAGAAAATATGAAATACTCATCATATTTTTATTTTACAAGATTTTTACCATTTCTGGAGCTCTCTCAATTTCCATGTTATCATTACTTTCATCATCTTCAACTTTCTGCCATGTTTCCACAGGGTTCTCCATCAAAGTCTCTGTCAATAGCTGCGTCAGTCTCTCCCATAGTACTTCTTTTTGCTTTCTTGGCAATTCTTGAAGTAGTTCATTCAAGTCGAAAGGATCAAATGTGTTTTTCTGTGAATGGCCAGAAGATATCACACAAGTCCACATTAGTGAAGTGGCTTATATTTCATCATCACATTTCCTAAAATTAACGCTTTTTTTACATTAAGGATTAATTTCCATTCCTCTGCAGTTATAGAGATAAAATACCTTCTAGAAGTTGTATTTCTTTAAAAAATAGCATGAGAAATTCCTGCTGTTTAACTCTTTATTGTGAAATAAGAGTATTTCTTTTAAGACTAAAGTCTTTAGCCCTCAAAAGCAACACTACTGAACATAAACCACATCCCTGTAATATCAACTTATGTCGTCTCTCGTGTTCTAAATACTTCATTCCCAGTGACAATTCCATACCCTTAGCTTAGAAGCTCACAACTGCACAGAATTAAAGCCCCTGATCATATCTTCAATATAGATTGATGATGGCTGTTGAAAGAAAATCCTTACACAAGGACTAGAAATTTAACAGTCAGTACAGCCACAGGGACAGCACCACAGGATTTGGAGCACAATCTGCATAGAACACTGCTCTGTGCACTGCACTGGTTTAAACCCCCACCCCAGTCAAACCCAACTCCTGAGCACATTAACCCTATACTTCCCTCTTTAGGTCTATTGAATGGGAAGCCACTATCAGTCTCTATAGAAGACCTCACTAAAAGACTGATCTAAACTATTTCTCAGAAGAACCTTGCTAGAAGATTTTACCTCAGAGATGCAAAGAGCCTGCTGGCATCAAAGAAGGGTAGGCAACCTGCTATGAAAGAGTATATGCAGAGAAAACATGAGAAGAAAAAACAGACACAGCCAAGAGCAAGTACAGATAGTTTTTGAGATGTAATTTGTAATACTGAAGTGAAGGTCTACCAGATCAAAAACACTTCGGAGGAAAGAATGTCCATGATATTGAAATAAAAATATTTTTAGTAACACTAAAAACCAGGAATCAAAAACATAAAAAATGTTGAAGGGAAAAAGAAAAATAGAAAATAATGAAAGAAGCAGCAGTATTAGAAGGTTCCCATAAGGGTATGAGAAGAAAGATCCTGTTGCATATTTATAACAGAATTTCTATCTTATTCTACGGCTGGAAACAAACACAATAAACCAAAGGCCTCACAGGGAGTTCTGCAGCCCTCTACGTCAAACTAGCCTAAAAGACAGGATATTAGGATTACACTGTTTTGAACAAAATGAATGAATTCATAGTAAGACTAAAGCTTTCTGATCTTTCTTTGGGATAATATAAGATACAATTATTCCAAAACCTATGAGAAAAAAGGATGTCATTGAATGACAGTCATATCCGTGATTCTTATTTTCCTGTCTGAGAAATAACGCATTTTCTTGAATTGGAACAGGATTTAGTGGAAAAATTTAACAGCACCCGATAAAGACCTCAACGAACAGCACCACAATATGGTAATACTTTTAAAAGATTACAAAGAAAGGCAAAAAACCCAAGACAAACCTTGAAGAAAAATTAGCAAACCCCTGGAATTTCAGAAGATGTGAATGAAACAAAACATTGAGAGGAGGGAAAAGGAAAATTAAAGGGGGTCAGGGGTATAGAAATGAGAGACACTGAAAGAAGTAGTGATGCTAAGAACAGAAATTTAAAAATAAGTTAAATAAGAAAATTCTGATGTTAGAACATGAAATAGCTAGAAAAAGCAGGGCATAAATATAGTACAAAAACTAAGAAAAGCAGTGAGGCTCTAAGCATCCTTTCCTCTTCTTTCTATGGTTATGTATCCACTTCTAATACACTGCCATAGCCTCCTCTAGAAAAGCAGTCAAGAATTATTCAAGGGAGATCCTAAAATGAGGATCTTCACCCTAAGATAAGACATAGTCAAACACCCTCCATCACTGAAGGTTTCAAAAGGAAATGTATAAAATAACTCAGGTCTCTTAGACAATCAAAACCTAATCTGGATATTCATGTTCCTTTATGCTATGAAGACATGAAGACAGTTTTAATCAATATGCTCATTATAGCCAGTGACATACAGTTTCCAGAGATACTGGTAACAACTGAAAATGGTTGCAAGCCAACTCTTGTGAATTGGTGATGAAAAATAAAAGGATGAAACAACCAATTTTTAATCCAAATAAACCAATATGTGTTAAGAAAGATCACTGGATTAAGATGGCAAAAACAACATGACCAAATTAATCAAAAAGGAAATGTTGCAAGTACCATGCGTTATCCTGAACGGCATAGTTTCTTGTTAAAGTATTCAGATTTGGGGAAAAATGGGAAGGGGACTTCAAGTAAAGGCGATCTGGTAATAAAGTTCTCATCTATAATTGCCTACAGGAGTGTAAATGAAAAAACGAACAAATATCTTGGAAAAAGAGATTCAGTTATGTTTGGGAGATAAACATATCTAAGTTTATTACATAGAACATGATCTCTATCATAGAAATCATAGTTTTAATACATCTGCTACATTAGTAAATTAGTTCATGCCTTGTGGACGTAGAGGTCAACTGATCCACTAACTTTATTCTGATACAGGTAATATTAGGAAAATACTGATTAGAAAGCTTAGAAAACTAACCTGAAAATACCATTTATTAAGGCTAGCAAAAGATGTTTAGGAGAAATCATGTATATCTTAATACCAGACAGATTGAACCTTAGTGGAAAACACCACAATGTAAATTATTATTTCAGATTATTATGCAATATCATATACACAACTTGCAAATGAACTTTTAATTAGTAAATTTCAGTGGATTTGTTTTGTTGTTCCTCCTGCTTCTCTCCACACTGCATTTAGAGACAGCAATATATCCCATCTCTAAAACATTCACTGATAAAAAGAACTATCAAGTACAAATACACACAGACTACAGAAAGTGGACAGCCTAAACTATCAAATGAATAAATACTAGTGAAATATGCCTCTGCTATCTTTGTACATTAGCTCAGATTCACTACACGGCAATAAACTCTTTCATAGGTTGAAAATTATTACTTTTTTTAAGTATTACCATGGTACAAATAATTTGTTTTTTAAAAAATGTAAAATGTATATGCAACAACCAAGTGTTAAAAAATTGCCTTATAAATAGCAATATTTCAGATTCTACAACTTTTTCAGGTATATTCCCTTAAGTGAACTTATTTTCTACAGCAATTATCCTAGCACATCTGCAGGTACCAGAGAAAGCGTTTCTTGTCCCTATGTCACAATATTTCTGCACTACTAAGAGACTTATAATTTTGTTAGTTATGCTCATGCATCATGGCTTACTTACAGGATTCTGAGTATAACGCAAGAAGTCTTCAATAGACTCTTTAGACACCACTTGTAAAAATGCTTCGCGTTTCATTGTGGTCTTGTTTTTCCTTGCTTTATAAACAAAACAGAACAAAATGTTAGAGAAAGTATTGTATCTCAAAATAAGATCATTTTTGGTCTCAGTGAAGAATACATGAGCTTACATTCTTCATCTACATAGTTATAAATAAAAGATGTTTCCCCCACCAAAATACTTTACAGTTGTCTGAATCAGCATTTAGATTCATAACAGCTGCAGTATTTGCATACTTTCTTTTTAGTTGTTTTTTCACTAAGCAAGTCCTAAAACAGAAAAACTTTTTAGTGGATACTTTTATGTTTAAAAAGAACAGTGTATCCTGCACACGCAGGATAGCAAGCCTTTTTAGCTAGACGTCATTCCTGACAACAGCATTTACTTATATAAAAAAATACAGCAAAATATTCTCGCCTTTTCTCTCTTGTCAAGTGAAAACTACGCAAAACGGGCAAGGCCGTTGACACCAAGAGCTTAATTTACGCACCCGAGCATTCCTTTCCACCCTAGACGATTCCTGACGTGCTTTCCCCGTCCCCATCAGCTGGCAGACTGCCTTACATCGCCTTTACTGCGCGCGAAGCCATACCCCGGAACGAGCCGGGAGCCGAGCCGGGGCACTGTCCCCGATCAGCCAGGGGCTGGCCGAGCTACCGCCAGGCCCCCGGCACGGCCCCACGCGCCGCCGTACGCCCCCGGCAGAAAGGAAGCGGGAAGACACACGGGCCGCTTACCTACCGCTCCCTCAGAAAGGAACCCGGGCAGATCTGGGGGTTACGCTTCCAGCAACGCGGCGCTGCCAGCACAGGAGGGAAACGAAACCGGCGACGGTCCGGTCTGACGGGCAGGAGAAGAGCCCGGGCCGCTCGCCAGGGAGAACGGGCCCCGCTGCCGGAAGAGGGGCCAGCCCCGGCTGCGGCTTAGCGAGGGGACAGCGTACCGCTCTACCGGCTCCTGGCGCTCCCCCACCGCTGCCTCTCCGCCTGCCCTCCCTCACGCAGCACCGAAGCCCGACCCCGCCGCCGCCCCTTTCGAATTCTCCCGCGGCGGCCGTTGAGCGCGCGCGCGGGCGGGCGGGCGGAGCTCCCGTCTCGCGAGAGCTCGACTCCAGGCATCTCCCCCACCGTCCTCCGCGCGACTGAGGGAGCTGAGGTGTTGCAGTCCCCCACTGACACGGGCCCGGGCTCGAAATCCACGCTTTCGGCTTTTTGCTTGTTTGTTCGAAGGCGAGAGCTGTTTTCAGTCAGGTGCCGCCTGGGTGACTTGTGGTTCCGCGGCCGAGGCCACCGCCGTCCTCAGCCGCCGCCCGCCGCCACCTTTCATGGAGGAAGCGGGGCTGAGGAAGGGGCGGCTGGTGCCGGCACGGCAGGAGGGCTGGGGGAGCTGGGGCGGAGGATGTGCACTGGATAGTACCTCTGCCTGGAGAGGACAGGCCCGGTAATTGGCACCACTGGGCAGCTGCAGCCCAAGCGTTAGTACGGAGTTTGGTGCAGGCCACGCTGCTCGCTTTTAGACTCGGCTACACTGAAATGATTCTTTTCAGCTTTCACTTCATAGTAATGGCTGGCTTGCTTACGCTTCTTACCCTGGAGGAACATCCAGTCAATTACCCGGACAGGGAGTAAATCTACATACCAGCTTACTGTTAGCTTTCTGTAGCTGTCTCTTAAAAGCCTCAACACCTTCAAACAGGGATAAGACATGTTTAGTTAAATTCATGTATAGGCTTAAGAAACAGTATGCCTTTGTCATGGATTTGGCTGGGATGGAATTAACTTCTTTGATAGCAGCTGGTGTAGTGCAGCCTTCTGGATTTGGGATGAGAAACAGTGTTGATAGTTCACAGGTGGTTTTGGTTGTTGCTGAGCTCTCAGGGCCTTTTCTGCGCCTCGTATTGCACCAACAGCAGGCTGGGAGTGCACAAGAAGTTGGGAGGGGACACAGCAGGGACAGCTGATCCCAACTGACCAAAGGGATATTCCATGCCATGTGATGTCATGCTCAGTATGTAAAGCTGGGGGAAGGATGAGGGAGGAAGGGAGGATGTTCGGAATTACAGCATTTGTCTTCCCCAGTCACTATTTATGCGTGATGGAGCCCTGCTTTGCTGGAGATGGCTGACCACCTTGCCTGCCAGTGGGAAGCAGTGAATGAATTCCTTGTTTTGCGTTGCTTGTGTGCATGGCTTTTGCTCTACCTATTGAACTGTCTTTATCTCAACCCACGAGTTTTTCTCACTTTTACTCTTCTGATGCTCTTCCCCATCCAAACTTGTGGGCGGGAGCGAGTGGCTGCCTGGTCCTAGTTGCCAGTGGGAGTTAAACCACAATGGCCTTTTTCCATGGATCATGGGTAACGTGCATGTACTAGTACTGCAATAACCATTTCTGCTAGCTCACAAAGCCTACATCATCCATTTGATTACACCGGTGACTGTTTTCTCCAAGAATGTTTTTGTTGCTATTGTTGACAGCTACGCATTTAATCTTAGTCATGGGGAACAGTACATGTATTACACGCTCTTCATCCAAAACGATGAAGAGCTAAACAGGCTACTCACCAGAATTTATAGGAGACTATGTAGGCCAGATGATATGTACACTTTGCTAACCAAGTATTTTTTTAATATATCAGGAAATGCTGCTTTCTGTTTCTTCTCAAACTTCATTTGCAGTACTCAGAAACAGTTGGACTCAGTCCCTTGAATTAAGCATAATCAGCTTTCAAATTCTGTGATATTCCCCATTCCATTTGTTTGATCTCTTCTGCCATCTAGAAACAGTCAAGATGTCTTGTTAAGGGCTTAATTTATATCTTTCAATTTTGAATTTGCAGTAGCACAATATTTCTCAGGATGTGTTGTTCAGAAGAGGTAGGTGCCTGACTGAAATAATTTACTTTCAGTCTGTGCTAGCAGCACAGCATATGCTGCTTCACTGCAAACAAACAGAAAATCAACAATCATTTCCATAAAAGTTCTCACATCTGATTGGACTCTTCTGGATTGTAATTTGTAAAAACATGATATAATTTAGATTTTATTTAATATTATGTGTAAAAATTCACTACTTCTTAAAGTAGTATTTGTGTCTTCTGCTAATATTTTAACATAGAATCTTCTTTAATCATCCTACCTCTCTCTGTATTCAAAATTAAGACTTGTCAGTTTTTCTGCTATATGTATTTGGCTTAAAGACTTTTCCTGTTTAACTCTTTTAAGTTTTTAAGCAAAATATTTACCTGTGTTTTAGACAGTTTGAAGACTATAGGATGAAAAATAGTTTATTATGTGCTTATCCCATATAAATAGTGCTATTCTGTGTTGCTTAAAAAATGTAACAGATTACTGACGTTACTGAAAGCAAAGATACAAACTGTTTCAATTCCTGAATCATCAACTGAGTCCACGTGAAACTTCTGAAATAACTGGATTTTAAAACAAATATGGGTGATCTAGAAAGTTCTGTCGGCACTGCAGGAGAATGGGCTACGTTATTTACAAGCTGTAATTGAGATGGTTGCCTGCCCCAGGCAGGGAGGATGTGGCAGAAGGAGTTAGCAGCCAAAAACTCGTCTTCTTGAGCAATGTAACTGCGTGGCAGCAGTTGAGTGCCACTCCTTGTCTCCTCCTGAAGCCGAACACACACTTCCCCACACCATATTGCCATCTAGACAAAGGCCCGGCTCCTCAGAAGTGTGGAAATACCAATCCAGGACACGGTCCACATCCACCTACCGGCAACCACAGAGGAAGATCCCAGGAGTGACAGGTCCCTGGGCAAGCGCTTGAAATCACATCTGTCCTCCAACCTGAATCCCCGCACTGCGACAGCCGGGAGGCGTTGGCTTCCAGAAGCGGGCTACCAAAAGAAGGGAGCATTTTGCTGCTCTGCAGCAAAGAAGGATGAAGAGTTGGGGTTGGTTCAGATCCTATGGACTTGACTTTAGTTCTTAAGTTAGGTATTCAGCTAAGTGCAAGAGGTGTCCCTGCCCACGGCACGGGGTTGGAACTCGATGAGCTTTAAGGTCCCTTCCAACTCTAACCATTCTGTGATTCTAAGCCTGTGAAACAGTTTACTTGAAGTAAGTTGTATGAGCAGTCGTCGTGCTTGTAGAATAGTAAAAGCAGATAAAAAAGTATGAAAACTGACATTTATACGTTGTGCTAATGTCTATCCTTTCTGCATACATTAAAAATCTTTGCCATTTTAGATCCAAACTGATGGTTTTATTTATCATGTCTCGTGTGGACTGAATATGTCATTAATACCTTGATTGGTCTTTTGATTAGATGCTACATTAGTCACCTGGTTACTGTTTATTTAGTCGGGCGCATATGCCTTTAGCACACCAACTAAAACATATTTTAGCTTATCATTTGTGTTGCATAGCAACCACAGAATGATTTTTTCATAGTATTGAAACTGGAAGTTGACACAGATAACAACAGACTGAATAACACCAAATGATTCATTTTAACGGACCACACAGAGAAAAGAGAGGCAGAATAGCGTTTTTCAGGTTTTTTTAAGAATTGTGGGTGCACTGCAAGCTAGTAATGAAGCTACAACTCTATTTGCAGCTTCTCTAATGTTCTCCCTTTCGAGAGTACCGAATTACATGCCTCTTTTTGACATATCTGTTCATCTGTTCAAAATAATCTATACCCTGTGATAATAATCTCATATTTATTATCATTTTCCTGTCAAGTCAAGTTAAGGCAAAAATGAAAAATGGCCCTTCCACACATGGTTGCTGAGCAACAGCAAGTAAAGGTTTGCTTTCGTAGCGCTTCATAAACCGGTCTTTATTCTTGCTGGTGGCCTGTGTAAGAGATCTCAATTACAAATGTCTCTCACAAGAACACCGTGGTTTGGACTATAGCAACTATTCTATTTTAACCTACGTGATTCAACATTATAAATACTCGTAAAAAATAAACAAGTAATTCCCTGAATGTCAGATGCTTTCTTGACAGTTGTGGTTTTGTTCATATTTATGAAGTTATTTTCTAGGTAATAGTCTGATGAGATTATTGTACACATTATCTCCTAACGCGTTAGAATTGCGACTCCTATTTCTTTTCAGGTGAATATATAATAAAATTTGTTATAGTCAATACAGTATCCACGAAATCTGCTCATCCTCTGAGGCAGGCTGTTAATAATTTACATGCGTTCATTTCCCTTGATTTTTTTTTTTTTTTTTTTGATCTTCACATACTTTGATAAATAATCCGAACAGCATGGGAGAGAGATGAAGTTTCACACTCTTCTGCTTCTCCAGATCTCCCCTTGCCTGAAGGTAACGCTGCCAATCACGCCAGCCTTCCGTCGGAGGCAACTGTCACCTTCCCGGGGCGGTGTGATTAGACTGCGAAACTGCTTATTTCCCCTTAAATTATTAATATTAACACGAAACAATTTTAAAGTTTAAGAGATTAAGTAGGAAAAAAACAAAACAAAACCAAAACATTCACTACGGAAGAAGAAAAAAAAAAAAAAAAAAAGATCCTTGTTAACTGGAACAAAAATCAGGAGATGAAATGGGCAGAGGGAAGGCGCAGCGTTTCCCGGGAGCCGCTCCCTGGAGCAGCGGCTGCAGAAGCCCTGAACCGCCGCTCCCTGGGAGCTGCCGGGAGCGCTGGCTGTCCCGCAGGTTAGTCACACCGAGCTCAGTTTAAGGCGTGAAAACAGCGCGACTTTATTTCTTTTCCTTTATTATTACGCTTTATGATAACATATTTATTATTACTTGCTTTATGATTGTGCTTTGACTGTTATCCCTCTTTCCTCATAGGCAGTGTTACAAATCCCAGTCATTTTGCTCTGCTAACTATTAGTACCATGAAAATAGAAAGATTCTGAAAGGCTATAAAATGCTCACAAAACAAATTACAATAACAATATTTGCATATCTAAATCCATTCCACTGTAAATATATGGAATATCACTTGTTGTGATAACTACAGCAAACATTTTCTAGTATAAAGTCATTAGCATATTTCAGAATATTATATATCAATGCGTAAATGTATAAGTTTGTCAGTTAATTTGTTTCAGATGCAAAACGCTGCAGTTACATCTACTGTGTCTACATTACTTTAACCCTATTAAATTTAACATTCTGAATTATTAGAGATTTACAGGTCTTGTATTCTATCTCCTTTCAGCTCTCACTCTATTTTAGTCTTTACGCTAAAGAGAAAAATTGTTTCTAATGTACAAAAATACTGTTATTTTTAATTTTACAAGTGCTCTTCAAGGTTTCATTGTGATAGACATACATCATCTAGATACGGCACCATCTCTGTTCCATCTGTCTAGTACAAAACATGAAAATACTGTATAAATATCAGAATGGACACGATTTGTTCATCCATATTAGTTTTTATATATATATATGTGTATATACATGCAGACACACACACGACAAACTACATTGGTTGGAGGACATACCAGCGTTTTCTTGTCTCTCACATCAACGTTGGCTTTGTCAAGGCTGAGACCTGGGTGTTCCCCGTGTTCCTGATCCAGACCAGGAACCAAACCAAAGCCCGTTGTGCGTTTCTTACAGGCTGCGGATCCAGCCGCCTCCCTGCAAAACTCGGAGACGGGGAACGGAGCGAGTGTGGTGCCCGCCCAGCGCAGGGCCCGGCTGGGGGCTACCGCTGGAGTCAGGCACGTGGAAGCGCTCACACCTTCGCTGGCTCAGACGTAGCTCCCAGTTATTCCTGTTCTGTGCATCAAACGGTTTTAGTGTCACAGGACCGTGTGACAATGCGATTTGGCAAATATTTCCTGATCAACTCCTTAAAAAAAGGAAAATTGTTTGGTAAGATACTTTTTCTAGTAGAATTCGATCTTTGCCCCCTTTCCTTTCCCCCCTGGGTCTGTTGTACTGCTCCACGATGCTTTCCGCTGTCGCTAGATACCCTGAGTTTCTAGCTGCAGGCTTCAAGCAACAGGAGAAATAAAGACTTAAAACATGATGATGTTTCAAATGTGCTGGTCAAGGCCCTTCTCCATGTCTTAAACTGTAATTTCACTTCTCCCTGCCTCTTGATTAATTTCAAGTTTTTGCACTTAATCTTATTAAAGTTGTGTCAGGTCCTCAAGGGAGCTCTATAATCAACTCTAATTGTCTAGGCTGGGTATCTCAGGCACGAAACACCTATGCAAATTACTGACAGGGGCAATTATGGTGAATTTAGAACCTTAATCTTCCAGAAGTTTCATGTTTCCTCAAGTCACGGACCAGTTGTTTTATTTGCCAGTGCCTCATGACTAAATGCTTTTACAAAAATATTTTGGCAAATTATATCTGGATATTATTAACCCCCATTATGAAACTCAACTCTTTTAATATCACCTGCGCCTCAGAGCAAAGGGGGAGAGAGCAGAGCACAGGGGGGACCATGCCTGTTTTTCACTGCTTTTAAGGTAGGACAACTTCAGGCTCCACTCCCAAAGATGCCTAGAATCCACACCACTTTGTTATTGCACAGGAACAAAGTGCACAGGCAGCAAAAAAGGCTTTTCAGAATAGGGTCTGCACTACCATCTAGTGGAATATAACGATGTCTTCACAAAACAAAAATCGTGCAGTAATGAGTATAAATCCAAAGACTTTAAAGGCTCATTGTGAATTATGAGCAAAACTAAAACACTTTATAAAAAATGTTAAAAATGAAACGTTTTTTACATTTCCAATAATCTGAACTTGAAACGGTGTATTAAATAAAAATAAAAAATAGACCTAGAACAAAGTTGCCTAAAACTCTAAGATTTACACCTCTTTTCAGAAAGCTCATCTCTTTTAAACCTTCAATTCTACCTACTTTACACACACGTTAATTAATGATTTACCTAATAAAACACAACCAACGTTGCTACAAATACCATTCTACGAGTTAATTTCCTTTAACTCATTTTCATTACCTTTCATTTTCATCACCGGGATGAAGGACGAGTCTAGAGACAATCCAAGTTCTTCAACTGGATGCCGTTGTCACAGTTTGTCGAATTTTCCAGTTGGGCTCTGAGCTGAAAGTTACGGCAGAGCAGCCATTTAGTGGTCGTCGTACTTACTTTAGCTCAGAGAACATTTCATGATTCATGCAAAAAATCAGGTAAAGGGTCTTATCAATTCTAGGTTGAAAACATTGCAACATGATAACTTCAGCTAAACTCCCAGGCAGCAATGAAAAATCATGCAAAATATGTCAGGACTTCAACTTCTCCCATGTTGAAGTCTGCATGGAACCATCTTGCAGAATTCTCTTTATTCAATTATTAATCTTTGTGAAATGCTTGGTGAGCTCCAGTTGTCAGTCTCTGAGAGTTCGTAGGGCAACACACAAGCTTGCTTATCCAGCTGAAGAATAAAAAACCTTATTTGAAACGCTGTGCTGGAAACAGCCACCATTAAAGGTGTGCACCAGTTTTTGTTTTAGGGATCTCATCCCAGTCACCCGGTAAAATTAATGGCCTTCCTTCAGTACCTACAAGCAATTATCGCTTTGCTAGCATTATCTATATTGCAACTCAAATTGTATTTTTAATTACTACATAATTTTTGCACCCTGACTTAACAAAGCTTGCAACTTCCTGCTACGTGCCGCCTTTGTTTGCCCAGCCAGGGTTGCTCCATCCCCAACTCCTAGAGCTCGGGGTCAAAATTCCCGGGAAGACCTACTGCACAGACAGAGCAAGATTGCAGAAGAACTCCAGTACATTTACTCATTTTAACATTAAACAAAATGCCCTTGAGACTCATAAAAAGAATTCAGGTTGGAAGGGACCTCAGCAGGTCATTGAGCTCAATCTCCTGCTGAAAGGAACTACTATCCTTAGAAAATATATAATAAAATTGATCATCAGTGACACAACCAGATTCTTGCTACGCACCTGATGAATGAAACCACAGGACAGCTGGGGTGCTGGGACTCCGCCACTTTCTTCCATATGTCATTTCTTGCTGGGCTGCTGCATGCCCAGCTCCGAGGGCAGTTGGATTATCAAGTCCTGGCAGGAACGGACCCCACTGTCCCCAAGCCAGGAGCTGCCCTTGCCACAGCCCGGGTATGAAAGGTTGGAATCTTGACTAGCTTAGTCTGTCCTTGAACCTGTTTCTATACGGATCTTAGAGGGAAGAACGGTTGCTATTAGCCCTTAATTCCTTTGCAATAAAGGTTACGGCTGCTGAGGACTCAAAGAACCACCAGGGGAAGAGAGGCTGGTGCCCTTTGGTAGCATCTGAGGAAATAGCTATGCGATGCTCTGCTCAAATTGGATTCCACTGCAGGTGACTGGCAAGCAATATTCCCCGCAGACGGTGAGAACAGAGAGCATCACCTCTATCACATGAATACAGATTAGAGAGTTTTTCTCCCCGAGCTGCCATCTAATCTGGCAGTTAAATTCACCGCATAACACCGAAAGAAATACGAGTGGATTTTTCACTTCAGCTGCTTTGCATTTTTCAAATAACGTATTTCAGAAGGTGACTGAGAATATTGTTGAAAGCCTGACAGTTAGGCTTAGACATCAGCAGGAGAACATAAAACGATAAAGTTAGACACTTTGTTAAGATGTATTAAAACACCATTTGTGATTAAACAGACAGACTCCTTCAGCAACCAGCTACAGCCACAAATAAGCCTTGGTTTTGGTTCTTTCTTTCTACCAAATATCAAAGGTACCATCCAACATTCAGAGTTTGTTTCAGGGAGAACATAAGTAATTAAACTGATTAAAACAGAAACCTCATAGGAAACTAATTTTGTATTCAGCTTAGCTGAGAAAATACCTAAATAACCATATTGGTGACCATAGTGGCAAACGCTGCTCTGAGATGGAGACTGGATGGCCCAAACCAGTTTAAACATTACAGCAAATATTAAGAAAACATCTAGGCTTGGCCGAGCCCCTCAAATTAATACCAAATCCACCTGGAGGAGCGTCTTGCACGGTAATTTCTGGTCTCCAACAAGATCTTGTGAATACACGGGCAGCGTTCTCGTGCAGGCGCTGATCCAGTTACCACCTGCCTTGTGGGACGGAATGAAAGGTTTGATTTTGATCCCAGTCTGGAGAACGCAGACACCGGATGAGTACTGGCACTGCCACCCAGAAACACCTTCCCGTGAGGGACCGAGGAAGATAAGATGGGCATGTTTTTACTTGGCTTTAGCTGCCTTCCCATGGATTAGCGGAAGCCCTTTATTCTGCTAAAAAGGGACGACATCCCCCTTAGGAAAAAAAAAGCCAACAAACCTGAAGATAATTTTGTAGTTAGTATCATTAAAGATTATCCAGTGGGGTCCCTTCTAAATGCGACAGTGACTGGGTGATGGGCCTCTGCAGCTTTCAGTCTGACTGACTATTAGGAATTCAGGGAAGTCGTAGCTGTTTAAGGGAAGAGGTATCATAATTAACTATGGTAATATAATTAACTAAAAATTAATGTTTAATGCAAACAGCGTAATTTCTATGGTTGTTTTTCTGTAATAGATAGAGGATCCAATACCCCTCTTCTTATTTATCCAGCACGTAGTTGTATTTTCTATCAGTATCTGCCTTAACAAGCAAGTGGAAGGACAGGAAAGATTCCCACAAGCAGAAATCTGCTGGTTCTAAATCCAAGGCAATTCCATGCAGTCCTAGGTCCTTTTGAAAACATAATTCATGACAACTGATGAGTAAGTGCTGGAACCGTGACAGTTTGTCCAGCTGATCATCTCAAGAGAAAAAATTTTAGATACTTAAGTTGAACAAAGGGACGTTCTAATTCTTACATGTGAATCTGTTCCAGGCCAACAAGCAAGGAGTCTCCCAGTGAAGTGTCCTCTTCTCACTCCACCGTTTCTCATGTAAAACCCAAAAATCTGCCTACAAACCTTACAGCGAGGCTACCTAGGTTAGCGTAGTCAGCATACTTCACATATTTTACATACATACATATTTCAAAAATTCACCTCATCGTATTACTAATTAATAGGACAGGGATATGCAAAAGAGGGGAAAAGGGAGTATGTGTGTAGAGGGAAGCAACACACCCACTTCCATATGAACCATTTATTGAATAAATACATGCATCATAATGTAGAATTACATGAGCAAAAAAGGCAATCTGTACAAAATTGATTACCCTTTGTTCTCATTTCAACTCTCACCATTTGCTGCAGCTCTGATAAAGGATTCAAGACAGAAAATGAAAGTTCTTTTAATCCAAATCCAAGTGATATGCATGCTGATTTGACTTCGGGTTATACCACTGCTATAATTAAGAAAGCTGGTTTTCTTGTCAGTGAAGCAGAGTAAATCTAAAAACAGTTTCAATAGTAGAGAACACGTGTCGGTACATAACAGGTAACAAAGCTTATTCTTAGCCATATCTTAAACATCTTCATACGTTCATATTTTAAGGCACAGGATAAACAAGAACTACATGAAAAGCTATCGGTTGATATTGAATACATTGATTTGATAATGAAGTGCAATTTTCGCCCAGAGGAAAAATGATATTTGTCCTTCCTACTTCCATATAAATGGAACAATCAGAATTTGGTTATTATACAGAGGTTTGTTTCCACTATCCAAAGAGTCAGTCTCATCTAGGCAGTCATATGGTGATCCAAATTCGCCCAGGAGAACACTTCTAAAGAGTTTGGCATCCAGGACTGATTACTGTGGGAATTACTGTTGCTGAACTGTAATGACAATTCGATCTCTTAATTTTAGATTCCTAGATGGGAACTAAGCTCTTTTAAGAGCCTACCCCTAATTTCAGGTTGTGAGCTATTTTGGAAACCTGTCCTATATACTTTATTCAGTTACTCACTTTGTGCTATCACCTCAAACGCAGCATTTTTTCCCCCTCTAGACTTTAGAAGACAGAAGTGCACGTTTTTTTGTTTAAGTGGAGAGTCTTTTAGCATCTTAACAGACTTTACTTAAGACTTGAAACATGCAATCAGTCTAACAGCCCATTTGCTGGCTATGGATCAAACTCTGGGGAGTCACTGGCCAAGATGTACAGCAAAAGTCCTTCTACCTCAGGCTGAACCAAGGCAAAAGCCAATTCTGCCGAACTGCTGCACTTAGACCTCCTTTATTTAGATCAGCTTTCGCTTTGTGCATTTTCATTGCATTAACAATAATTCTCTGTCTTTCCATTCTTAACATTTTAATGGAGAACTAGCAAAGAAAATATGTATTTCATAATATATTACATTTTATATGAACAGATGAGTGTGTGTATATATATTACATAGATAGATAGATACTCATACATTCCAATATAGAGTGAAGCCTTCGAATGGAAATGTTTTCTGACAAAGAACCTCTCTCTATTGCCCAGCCCATCAGAAAGTAACAGCAGCAAAATTTACAATGTAAGTTTCTTTGCTAAAATTGTCCTGTATAAAATGTGGCAATAAGAAGGCCATCACTGTATAGAGGTGTACATGTGCGTGTCACACACACCCGTGACAAATGTTCATGTTAAACTGAATTTAGACAAACTGAAGTGAGTCAATTCTTAAATTTGAAAAAGACAAAAAGCTACATCTATGGTAGGCACTTTGGTACATCTAGTGATGTAGGCAAATTCTACATCTAGAATTAAGGTTCTGTCAGTAATCTTACAATAAAGCTAATTTCAGGAGTTTATTATTCTGCTTTAAAAATTCTTTCTTGGCTGAGAGATCATTCTAGAATCTTAGCTAAATAATATACTTTGTCTGTCTAATTGCATACTTATCCAAGAATGAGGGTGTTGGCTCTGGAAGAGCTGAACTGTTCTCTTGGATTCTTAATGCACGTTTTTATAACAGTCTGAGAAAACTTACCAGAAGAAGGAAAATCAGCACTGAATAATAAAAAAAAAAAATTCCCCATAAGTCATTAAGTTAGAGGTATGAGCTCAGCTGTTTAGACTGATACCCTCCCTTCAACTCTCAACTGTCTACTTTTATCAGTTTGTGCTAATTGTATCACTGCTGGTCTTGCAGCAGACAATGGCAATGCTTCAGCAGAATGCCACTGAATCTCAGGAAATCTGTGTGGATCACTGCAGTGCATTCTCTCCATGCACCAAACATGCTAAGTAGCAATGAGGCAACTGTAAAGACAGTCAGTTTTAACTCAGTTTCATACTTTCTTACTTATTGGTGTTCAATTTCAGTATTACAGAAGGTATAGCATAATATACTATTTATATTATGGTGTAATAAAAATAAGGTATGTCTTGTATGTATGCCTACTATATGAACTTACATTGCAAGCTGATTTGCATACCTTATAAATCAGTGAAACATGGCAGTTAGGACAGTTCTAAGTGGTTAGAGATTTTGTTTATAATACAGAAAAATCCATGTCCTCATACGTTCAAAAGGTCACATGTCTGGTACTATAGAGTACAGGAATAAATAACAAAATCCAAGTGAATCTGTATAATAAAACCGTACTGTTTGTTATGTTTACTCCATTAAATGAAAACCCAGATTTAGAAACTGTGATTCATGGACCTCATCCTCTATTTATACAATATTTATAGAATTCTCATTTTTGTTTATAATATTCTATAGCGTGATTTCCCAATAATACATTTATATATAAATATTAAAATGTTAATGTTTTGTACATTTTAAGCTAGCCACACTGGGCCAGGAACACAATAAAGTAAAAACGTTTTTCTGCGTTTTGTTTTTGAAGAATATCACAAAATGATTAAGACCATTGTGCTGCAAAGACAAAAGAGATTCTTCGGAAAAAATTAACATGCATTTAAAAGAAAATATCTATATCCTTTATCTAATTTTCTTCTGAATTCAAACCAGCATGAAAGAATTATAAAAAAATAGTATATATTTACATGGTACAGTATACCTTGGTGAGATATAAAACAAGGCAGGAAAACAGCAGAACATAATCTTTTCACTTTCTAATAGGTACAGCCGTCATAAAGATCAATTTAAACACAAAAGGTTACTTTACTGTACTATTGCACATTGCAGTAACACATAAAATTGTTCAGCAAATTAAAAAACAAAGTTTAACAATGAGAAAGGCTATGTCTACATAAAATGACAAAGTGTTACAAAATTATTGGGGATGTGTCTAAGAACTAAATCAGTAAAACTATAAAAATAATATTGGTACATCTGTGAGAACAACGCTTTAAAAATATATAAAGGTTGGCAAAATTATGCACGGGGAATTCCCAGTATCCACGGGTCTAACTTGCACCATGTGGCCTTGTACCATCTTCTGTTAAATCATACCTGAAAATGAAAAAAAAAAGTTGTTGGGTTTTTTTTGGTTTTTTTTTTTGTTTTTTTTTTTTTTTTTTTTTTTTTACAATGAGCAGATATTATAAAACTTTTATTAACGCACCAGTTATTAGTATGTAGTATTATTAGTAATAAAGGAAATATTGTACTTACCACTGGGTCCAGCCTTTAGCAAGTTCTTCAGATGCCAGAGGTATTAATACCTGTGGAAAGTTAAATTAGCAATCCATGAATTATGTGTGCCTTTCATTCTATGTCTTTTAAATTTCAAATCTGACAATCCTGAAAAGTCTAAGTAATGCCATTAATAAACAATGTATTTTATGTCCTTGTCATCATAGCTATCTGCTCAACTTGTAGTAAAGTTTCAAGTTGCTGATTTTGACCTAAAAATCTATACCCTTTAATAATACGGTCCCAGACCACCTCAGAGGCTTAAATTCTGAAGATGGCATATCTTGGCAATGGCAATCAGCCATCCTGGTAAACAGGAAAATGAAGAACACCATTCACCATGAACTGGCCACAATTCTGATATCTTTCATTCTCTTTACAGAGCTTGAATGTGCTTTCTGCGTGCTCCAAATCACACACGTAGGAAATAGAGTGAACAGCGAAGCTGTAAGCGCAATAGCTGGTTTTGGCATTGGGAACATCTCCAGTAGCAGTTCTTTCTCATGAATTTTACAACCTGAAATTTTAATTACTAAATATACATTTGTTCTGTGTGCTTCTTTAAGTACTCTTGCTTGTCTTTCTAGTCCTGTCTGAACATTTTTGGAGATATCACCTGTTTTCTACTGGTTATTTTCTTTCTCTGACTTTATGACTAATAAGTCTGACATGCAGGTTTCTTTCTCTCTAGAAGAGACTGCTGCCTCATCTTTTGATGTCTGCCTCTGTAATTTGTTCCCTCCCTGACTGAAGCTTGACATCTAAGCCATCTATAATTTTTAAAAGCTTCGTACCTGAATCAGGTGCTTCAGTCAACACTAACCAGCTCATATGACAAGAGGATTCTAGTCTTATATAATAATGTGCTGTATTAACAGAATTTTCTTGTTGTCAACTTACTTTGCCAAGCAGCCCTTTATCTTTGGACAAGAAACCACCACTGTTCTTCACTGCTACATCTAGGGTTCTTCTCTGTACTTCAGGCAGGGAAACACTGAAATCAAATCTGAAAGGCAAAGTGATGCTTTAGTGAGAATTTGGTACCTGAAATGCAAGTTCTAAACAACTCAAATCATAACCAAACTATCTCCACTCCCCAGGCAAAAATACGGTCTGAGATAAATGAAGAAAAAGTATCCCAATGTTTTGCCTAAAATTTTTCTTCAATCCTATCTATGATCAATATCAAATATCTGAGACTTCTGTTACCAATGGTCTCTAGAAGCCACTGGTAAAACAAAACAAACAAAACCCAAACAAAACAAGGAAAAGGTCAACCGCTGACTCTACAGAGAGGAGAATGAGGAATCCTACTATCTTGACAGCTCAGTATCACTAGTCTCCAACAGGGAAAGACTGGTCAGTCTTGCTGATCCTCAGTTCTCTAGAACCACAGCTTCCTTTCTTTCCTGGCACACCAAGGAAATGTATCAACTCTTAAGGAAGAACAGATTTCATTTGCTAGATCTAGAATTTACAGAAAATGAGGGCAAGATTATACCACAATCTACAACTATTTGTCACTACAGTTCTTTAACAGCTTTATTGCTTTGCAATACATTTTTCTTGGAAAGACATAGTATAACAAATCTATTACCTGGAATGAACAGGAGAGAGCTGCAGTACCAGGAAAACCTACCAGAGCCTCTAACTAATGACTTACAGATTTCCCTTGGACAGAACAGACCAAAGTGTTGTTTTTCCCCAAATTAAGTTTCTGTTTGTAGAGAAAGGTCTTCTTTGTTGGTAAGTGATGGGTGGGGTAGGAAGGGTTACACGTGTGAGGGAAACTACCACGAAAAAGCCAAGTGCAAATAAGGATTTTTATGCAATGTAACGTTGCACAAGCTTGCACAACTTGCAACCTATGGGCCAGGATATAACCTGCGAGGAAATTTCCAGACTCCCTGGATGCTTAGAAGTGCCACCAAGTGGACTGACTGAGCAGTTTGGTCACACATAGACACTGGCTGGCCAAGTCTACCAAGGAGGCAGCATCTATCAGCCAGTCAGAACCAACGTGCTTCCTGGAAGGAAGGGACACCAACGGCACTGCCCAGCTAAAAGGCATGTTCTGGCCACCTGCCAGAAGACCGCACACTGCTTCTTAGCTACCAGCACAAAGGGGATGTAACTAACATCAGGTAAGGCAGAAAAGAAGAGAGAAGTGGCTGGTAAGAGAGTAAGAAGGGCTACAGTGGTATCAGGGAATAGAAGGATGAGAAGAGCTATTACAGCAGAAGAGAAACGTATGACCAAGTCTGGTGGTGAGAACTAGACTTTTCAACAGCTCATCCAGTCAGGTAAGCTGAGAAACTTCAATTTGACAGCTTTGTAACTGCATGATATAAAACTACTACACACAGTTGAGAACATACATTTGATCAAACACTGGGTTTAAGGTCTTCTTTGACACATGTGTTTTTCTTCTTCCTGATCGTCTCTTATCAGGCAATAAATACATTCGCACATATGGATCAGATCCCTCTTCTGAAAAGGCTATTAGATTTCTGTGACCAGTGAAAAACAAGGAAAAACATTTAGTAAATAAACGAGACATTACTGAATATGAGCAACTCCACTACTATCACTTAATTTGGTACATTAATCAGTTGTGGGATATCCTGCATGAAGTATGCCGTGCAGGATACAGCACATTGCTAATAGCACTAGTAAAGAAAAACTAAAAATATGACAAGTGGTGACTTGTACAAGATCAGATAAATGGTGAGCAGGCAGCAGAGGTAGGAATACAATGTTTCTTAAATTCTAATACAAAGTTTAGATATGGTTTTCCAAAAATCATGCGTTTTTGTCATTCCATGAAAAATTCACTCTCTTGGAGATAGTGTTCAGGCACTGCTGCTACAAATCTACATACCATTTTCATTAAAAATCTGACAGAGGCATAATAGACAAATACAAAATCACAGCAAAATCTTCAAAAAAGTTTTTACTGATTCTGAGTATAGCTCTGTATTTTTTTGTATTTACACATAATTACAATTACTATGCTACTTCAAAAATCAAAAAGATCATCCAGACAACCAATTTAAGAGGATAAGTCAAGATATGACAAAGTTTATAAAGAAATATGCACAGAAGTGAAATTTGGTATTTTATGCTTACCTGCAGGAATGCACTACCACAATCAGTTTGTTTCTTTGTGAACTATGACGAATTGTTAGCTGAATCTGTCCTAATGGAGACTGCCCCAGAGTTGTTCCACTGCAGGAAAAAGTAGAACACTACGCTTAGTTCTTAAAACACATATTTAAAGTAAGATGTAACAAATATATGCTGAGTAGTTTTCCCAGAAATCATATATTATCCATTTAACTTTTCACCAAACCAACGTAAAAAAAACCCAAAAATCAGAACGCCTAAAAAACATGGGGCCTGCAATAAAGGACCTCCTTGGCCATAGCTTTACCACTCTTATCAAATGAGAAAGTATGAAATTTGTGTATTAAATAAGGAGTAGTATTTCAACATTTATCATAATTAACAAAGTCTAACCCAGTTTGGGGCCAGAAGAAACTAACAAATGGAAGACAAGACAGCAGAGGACCACAAAGATAAATGGGGGACTGGAGCACCTAAGCAGATGGTGAAGGAAATGTGTTTGTACAAATGAAAGAGGCCAACAGCAGATTTGATAGCAGTCTTTCACTGCTTAAAACAGACATTATAGAGAAGACTGAGCCAGACTCCTCGTGGCTCTACACAGTAATAGAACAAGAGGCTGCAGTCAAGTTGCAATAAGATAAATTCCAATTGGAAATAAGAAAAAAAGGGTTTTCACAGTGGAGTGGTTAAGCACCAGAACTGCTGAAAAAGTCTGTAGACTCTCCATCCTTGGAGATGTTCAAGGCTTGTTTGGACAAGGCCCAAGAAAACAGATCTAACTTTGAAGTGAGATTTGCTCAAGGTCAGCCCTTGAGCAGAGGGCTGACTGACCTCCAGAGGTTCCTTCCAACCTAGATTACTCTATTGATTCTATGAACTCTGATAGAAAAAAAGATGAATTGGTTCAATCCCTTACAAATAAAAAATTAAAATCTTTCTACTTAGATTCACAGAGAAGCTACGTGAATAGGGAATTAAGTTTTCCATTCTGTTCAGAGCAGAATGGCTGCTCAGCTATCTTTACTGGTAAGTATAGCTGCCTGTTGAGTCAAGTAAAAAAAAAATTAGAGAATTTAAGAAAGCATGGCTGCTGCAATCCTCATTAATTGAATAGTAACTGACTATTCATTTAACATTTTTTATAGTCAACTACCCCTCTGAGTAATTTTAAAACACCAGCTATATTCAGCTTAATTGGCTTAATATTAATGCTAATAGGATTCAGTAGTGAAACAGGCAACCATTGCCATGGAAGTGATTAATGTTGTATGGAAAAATATCTCTCTCTCTTGTCATCCCACTCTTTTTAGTGCTACAGAGTGTAGCTATGAGAACAAGGTAGACTTTATCCTGCAGATCATCACAACGGTAAGGTAAAGGAACTTCTTATTGCAGAATCTGTTTAACTGAGGTACTGGGAGGAAGCAGAAAATCACAATGACTGATTTTCAAATGCCAGGCTCAAACTGCAACAGGAAAAAATATTACTGAAATGCAAACTAAGGACTTTCTCTTTGGCTGCACTGACGACATTTTTTATAAATCAGCTTAGATGTATTGCAAAACCAAGTAATTAACACCGTACTTTTCAAGCTGTCGTAGTCTTTGCCGTAGCTCCTGTGTGGCGATGGGCAGAGATATGTCTGAGGCTATGCTAGGAGTGGGTTCTTTGACTGAGAGGTGGCTGGGAGAATAAGAGAAGTTAGAAGCATGAAGACTGGAGGAACTTCGGCTGAGATCTGTTGGCCACTGAGGGCTGGCATTGGGAGGCTGACTTTTTTCAGCTGTATCAGTCTTTTTATCACTATCAGTCACTGGGGAAGCTGGAACAGGTTTGTTTGAATCGAGTGGTGGTGAGACAGGAACCTGAGGCTTAAAAGATGATTTTCTTGCATCTTTGGAAACAGATGGCCTTTTTACTTGGGCTGAGTGTTGATGATCTGGAGATCTTGCTGTCTTTTCAAGAGAAAGGACCTGGATATAGTAAAAATACATATAATATTACTATTTTCCAGTATAAAAAACAGTATAAAAAACAGTAACAAGTTTGTTTCTACAAGAGTACTGGTTAGTGACAAGTTGTTCAGTTCAGACACTATTGCAGGACCAAAAATATTCACACATATATTCATTCACTCTGCAGTAGGAAATCTCTTGCACAGCAAAACACAGCTCCATCTTCTTATATGGCAACTGCAGCAACTATAAAAAAATATGAAATTTTCCATTCATTTAGAATTCTTCTCCTTATTGTTCCTTTCCCATACTTTACACGCTTCTGGTGCAAGTGCTTTGCAGCTCTAGCCACCTGGAAAGCTATTCTATAATTATTTTCTTCTAATCTTTTGAAATTTAATCCTACATCACAAGTTCTTCTTGCCCCTTGTCCTTACTTTCTCTTTTATAGGTTATTTTCAGTTATTAATGACAAGTAAGAAAGAAAGTGATTTAGAAAATAACAAATAACAGAAGTTAACAGAAGTTTGACAATGTTTGCAAAGAGATACAATACCTTGTTAAACCAAATAATTTAGATGGGGAAAAAAGACAAACCAACTTTCAGGTATGCAAGTTCTATCTTCAAAATTCCAATGTGACTGAAAGTTCGTCGGAATTTTTCTAGTACTATGAAGGTACTTCCTTTCCCTATAAATTTTATTTTTTTTTAAACCGTCATTGCCCCAGTTCCATTTCTGTAAGACAAAGGTGATTTCACTGATTTGTAGCCTATTGAGTCGTAACAGACTTGAAGGAATTCAGATTCCAAACATGTTTTTAACCTAAAACCACTGGGAAACTCAGTCATAATCAATGTAGCTTGTAACTGTTTTTTTCAGAGTATTTTCTGGTTGTGAAATAGAATGTAATTAAATTAGAGGTTATCTTTGTGTACTTGATAGCACTGCAACAACCACGGACACCTGACACTGGGACACCCAAGGAAATGTACTGTCTTCTTCATAAAGCTAGAAGACCAGGAGTCACAATAGTCTTAAATATGCTTTCAGATATTTACAATGGGAAAAGCTTTAGAGTACCCTGAGTGCAATCTTCATGTTTATAGTGCTGTTTGGACCGGAGTTACTCAGGTGGAACCGCTGGTGCATAGTTAAATCTTCACTCTCCAGCAACTGGCTTAGAGGCAGTTTGAAGTTCCCCAAAGAACACTGGTGCTGTTCATCCCTCACCTGAAGGAACATAGAAGCTAAGTCATTTTGGTGATCTGCTTTGTAAAAATTCAGAGAAAGAAAAGGAAATTACAGTTTTATTTAAAAACAAAAAATCCAAACAATATCGAATGTAGTTTGTTCTTAAACCAAGTTTCCCTGATCATAAGATTACTTTACATTGAAGAAGGAAATAGCAAATATACTCAATGACTAGTTTCCTCATCCCTGTGCTGCAAAAGCAAGACAGAAAACTAACCACAACATCTCCATCTACCTGATCCTTCCTCAAATAACTACATGGTTTGCAAACAGTCTGTGTGGAAATTAATTCCCACAACTGTTAGAGGAGTAATAACTAGGACAGTACTCATTTACACTTCAGTCTCTTTGACCTATGTAAATGACATGTCAGCAGTGTAAAGGGACACAGTATTTGGATAAAACAAAGACTTCCTTGGGATGAGAGAGGAAACAAATTAGCCATTCTGCTAGCAGTTAAGACTCTTAAGGTTTAAAACAGGTATCAAAAATTACTCTTTTTTAAATTTTTTTCCCCTTTTTTTAAGTAAGACAACCACCAACTATGTTCTTCTGGTGAAAGACTAAAAGTATTTCTTCCTTTTAGCAGTAAATGCAAATAAACATTTCATAGCTTGGTCTTTAAAACCACTTTAAGCATAATCTTAATGGTGTTGACAACATGTCCAGCCTCATTTCATAACAGCCTGTAACGCCTGAATGTTACTACTGAAATATCTTAGAAAAGAAAGATATCTAAAGAGAGTGAGACAACGCACCTCAACTTCAAGATCTTGTCTTTTGGGATTGTGTACAAAGAAAGTAAAGTTTTCCTCCCATACTGGTTCATTGGTCTTGTATCGAATCTAAAGTCAGAGAACAAGAAGCATACAAATTATAAAACATTTTTGTCTAATAAAGCTGGTGTCAAGAGTTGAGTACATTTTCCATTTTGGCTTTGCAAAATTAATGTCTGAAACATGACATATTTAAAAAAAGGCCAAGTGGGATCTACCCAAGGCATATATAATATCACATATAAAATTATAACCAGAACATGTAATAGAGTATATTTTGCATTAAAGTTGCTGTATGTAAAATAAAACTCCTGCTAAAGAACCTTTACTTCACCCCAGTCTATGAAAAAATGCAAGGTCTTCAGACTGGCATATTCCCTGCTAGTATTTTTCCTTCTGATCTCCAAGTAGCCACATGGAAGATTTCATTGCCAAATCTCACTACTTTCAGCAACCCATTATTTGGGGATGGGGATGGAGGGGCGCATAGAGAGAGAGAAAAGTGCTCATAAAAGAAGCTATCACCAGGAACAAAGGACTTTAATTTCTATCTCTATTCCCTAATAAGTATCAAAATTAAAACTTAAAATTTTTTTTTAATTAAAAAAAAAAAAATTAAAAATTATAAGATCTAGTTTAGGCTTTGTGACAATTTTTTAGAGGATAGGGAAAAACCAAATTAGATGTCCTCTCCTTGATGTCCAAGTGGCGACCAGTGAAAAGTGGTGTTCCCCAGGGGTTGGGACTGGGACTGGTGCTGTTTAACCTCTTTGTTGGTGACATGGACAGTGGTATCGAGATGACAGCAAGTTGTGTTGAGTAGTCAACACACTGGAGGGAAGGGATGCTGTCTAGAGGGACCTGAACAGGCTGGAGAGGTAGGCTCGTGCAAACCTCGTGGAGTTTAACAAACAAGGCCAAGTGCAAGGTCCTGCACCTGGGTTGCAGCAATCCCAAGCACAAATACAGGGTGGGCAGAGAACAGATTGAAAGCAGCCCTGAGGAGAAGGACTTGAGGGTGGTGACGGATGAGAAGCTGAACATGAGATGGCAATGTGCACTCACAGCCCAGAAAGCCAACTGCATCCTCGGCTGCATCAAAAGAAATATGGCCAGCAGGTTGAGGAAGTCGATTCTGCCTCTCTGCTCTTGTGAGACCCCACCTGGAGTACTGCATCCAGGTCTGAAGCCCTCAGCACAGGAAGGACATGGACCTGTTGGAGCATGTCCAGAGGAGGGCCACAAAAGCGATCAGTGGGCTGGAGCACCTCTCCTGTGAGGACAGGCCTCAGGACAGGACTCTCTCAGAGTTCAGGTTGTTCAGCCTGGAGAAGAGAAGGCTCCAGGGAGACCTCATTGCGGCTTTCCAGTATCTAAAGAGGGCCTACAGGAAAGACGGGAAGGGACTCTGTATCGGGGAGTGTAGTGATAGGATAAAGGGTAATGATTTTAAACTGAAGATTAGATATTGGGAAGAAATTCTTTCCTGTGAGGGCGGTGAGACACTGGAACAGGTTGCCCAGAGAAGTTATGGATGCCCCATCCCTGAAAGTATTCAAGGCCAGGCTGGGTGGGGCTTTGAGCAACCTGGTCAAGTGGAAGGTGTCCCTGCCCAGATGATCTTTAAAGTCCCTTCAAACTCTAACCTTTCTATAATTCTATGATAAAAGCCTTGGACTTCAGAAAAGCAGATTTCAACTTGCTCTAGGAACTGTTTGTTAGAAGGGATTCCATGAGTGTCTGCCTTGGAGGGCAAAGGAGCTCAGGAGTGCTAGAAGACAGCCTTCTCAAAGCACAGAAGTGGTCCATACCTCAAAGCCAAAAAAGCAGCAGACATAACAAGAGTAGCCTAGCTAAACTCTTGAGAGCTCCTGAGAGCTACACAGCACTTTGGCTAATCTAAGGCCCTACTGTAAACAGAAGGTTCAGGCCAATGATCTTCAGGTGGTCCCTTTCAACTGGGGCATTTCTATAATTCTGTGATTCTGTAAATTTTCAAAACTTGATTGGTGTATTTTGAAGCCTGCTGTTTGCCCCCACTGTCGTTTATATAATCACTACTGTAGGAATCCAAGTTGCAAATCAGAACCTACTGTGGTAGGACATCTACAAATATTTAAAAATCTGGTCTCTACTCACAGACAGGTTGAATTGAGTAAGCCCATTCCATCCTTAGCTTCTTGTTGGCAATTTCGGCTCTGGTGGTAACTTTTAGTGCAGTGGATACGCTCAACGGCTTGATAGCCAACACAAACCACACACAGCCACCAAATGTTTGTAGACAGAACCAAGTATAAAGAGTAGGAACTTACCTTACTTTCCTGTGCCTTGTGTCCAACTGACAGCAAAACAAGTGGGTTGGGATTGCTGTTTATTTTCTTTCCTGACTGGTAAAGAAAAAGCAAAAACTTTGCCTTCAGAATAAAGCAAAACCTCTCTCCCCTGAAACTTAAATGTTTGCATTTTAAAAATACAAATCATATGCATTCTACTATATGCTTATCTATTATTCTCAGTATTTTATTCAACAGGCTTGAATGGCAGACTGGCTAGTAACTCGTGAACGCATCAACATGAAGGCATCCAACAACCCTATATACACTGAAGCAAAACGCTACAAATAAGCAGGAGTTTTAGACTCCTTTCTGTTTTCTTTGAATGAAATTGGTAAGGTGCAAATTCTTATCCTTTAATGAGCATTAAAATGCCTGGAGCTAATGAAGCATAGTTAAGACTGCAAAATAAATATCGCATGCAGATGGGAGATATGGAGAAAGAACAAACTCAGGAAGCTTACTTTATTTACATTGCAGTAGTATTATTAAATTGGATGTAGCACTAGAACATTGACATTTCCCCCTTTTCATTTTGGGGAGAAAAAAGATGCACTATAATGTACCTGATGTATATTTCTACAGTCTACCAAATACTCTTTATTAGAGAATCAACCATCTGCCATATCTGAGCCTTGCTCACCAGGTGTATTAGCATTACACCAAACTGTGAAAATAAACATCAGTTCAGAAACAAATGATATACACAAAGGAACATTCCCAACTACATGTTTCTTTCACAAATTTTAAATTAACCTAACAAAAAATTAAATCAGAAAGAAAAGTTAGATGTAAAAGTTAATCTTCTCAAGCAGGTATTAATGCAGTTTAAGAGGCCTAGAAAATATAGTAAATATGGTTAATAATATAATTGGAATTCTACCACATAGGAAATTGTACAGATCAGGTATGTAAACAGAAAGTTAGTTAAAAATCTGCTTAATGCATGTAAGGTCACAATTACAATCAAGTGATTAAAATATTTTTTATTTTTAAATAGAATGCGCATATTTTAGCTATTTTTGGATCTGAACTCACGTTTTGTACATGTTGATTCCACTAATATTACTTGACTTTAATGTGACACACTGCTTATAACCATACTTTCCTTTAGAAAAAAAGCTGTAAAGAAAGCACTCCTTTCTTGGAAAAATGCTGCATTTCTTTTTTCATTATTTCTAATAAAAAATATTTAGCTCTCAAAGACAACAGAATACAAAGGTTTAAGGAAAAGAAACTCAGATTACATTCCAACTGATGGTGTTTAAAAATGGTAGGTGAAATTTGTTTCATTTTTTCTTTGTTCATAAAAAGGTGCCTGAAACTCCCTTCTCCTCATAAAATGATGAAACTACAGAAGTTGACAAAGAGATCCTTGTTGCTTATGCTGATATGTAAATATAAATAATTTTAATTGATGCTAAATAGGCAGCAATATGTACACACTTATAATGTAGCTCTAACACCTGCCACAGAGATTCTGACAGGCTATTAAGAGACTGCCTCTTGTCCAAGTTTCTCCAGCTGAGAACTTTGCTTATGCCTTCCAAGTTTGCCTCTCAACTCTATGTCTTCCATTTCAAAGAACAGGGCTAAATTTATTTAGCGCTCATATGAAAGATGTAAAGCCTTCTAAAAACATCTAACAGAAACAAGATTATTTCAAAACACGTCAGAGATTGATTTTATTGGTTAGTCATTCAGAGCTGACCAATAAGGTATCATACACATCAGTATGTAAACGATGTTTTAGCTTTCCTGTCAGCCTTGTTCTTTAGTTACCGTTACAAATGAGTTCTCAGGACTGTTTTTTCCACAGTCTTCTAAAGCAGTCTATATTTTATCTAAAGCAGATCTATTTTAGATCAACTGATCTAAAATTCAGATTACCACAGAGCATAGTATTTTACCAATGTCTTGACTGTTTCTTGAAACCAAATTTAAACACAATGGCACTAAATATATATCTGGCAACAGAAATTCCGTCAACTGTTGGAAGAGAAGTATCGCAGGCATTTGTGCATTTCTAGTTACTTTTGTGACCTTAAATGGACAACTATATTAGTTTTACCTTTAGGGCTTTCTGAACAGCAGCCTTCTTCAAGCCATCAGGGTTAAATTCTAATGGATTATGCTTTTAAGTCAGGAAAGAATGAACATAGGAAGGGTTAGTAAGTCATGCAATGAAGCAATTTCACTAGGTTAATTAATTATGACATGACAACATAGGACAAAGTGGGAAAAAATATCAACCTAAAAAAACCCAAAAAATCTTTCAAACAGAACAATGAAAAAGCCACAACAACAAAAGAAGTCTGACAAACTTTTTTTCCCCTTTTGTCCTCTCTGAATGTTTGTATTGTGCTTTAAAACTAATATACTCGCTTTTCAGTCCACTTACATTTTTGTTGCTAGGTTTTTACCATAATAAAGAAACTTCACAAAATAGGTTTTATTGAATACGTGATGTCCTGTAGACTGCCTTCTGAATAAATATTTTTAAAATTTGGTTAAGTATATTTTCACAGCATAGAAGCTTCTCTGATGAGAAGTCAAGTAATTATGTGAAGGAGTCAATTTATTAGAGAAATAACTATGCTAAAAGTATTGATAGGGCTTAAATCATTATAAAAATCTGTCGTTTGAGCCTCTTCAGCAGATGAATGATGCAAATATTGCATGCTCACTAGAATGAAAGCCTACTACTTTACTCAGTTGAATGAAGACATACAGATAAATTAACAACAGGAATTTGAATTGATTTAGCAGGGCAAAACCTCTGACTACTTTCCATTAATTAAGCAAATTTTTAAATTTTATTTTAAGAATAACATATTGTTCTTGAAGTGACACATGTAAAGTACAAAAGTATCACAGAAAATTTGCATTCAACTCAAGAAATAATTTCAGGAAATACGATTTTGAAATAAAACAGACTTCAAGTTACTATACTTTTGACTGGCTTTTTCTTCAAGCACAAATTTTTGTTTCCAGGGAGAATTCTGCTTTAAAAGCTATAGTTCACGGCAACAAAAAAAATTCATAATGGCCTTTTTAAACGTGATGGTTTATGAACAGGAACCAATCTCATTCATGCTTTGCCAAAAAAAATGCCTTCCTGAAATTCAAATCCAAAAGTGACAAAAGATTTGAAGAGAGATTCAACCTTTGCGCAGAAATGTATTTTTACATTTTCTTTTGGAATGTCATATCCTGAAGTTGGCCAATATATATATGATGAGATTCCTGGCATTCAGCTTTAACATTCCTATTTCAGAATGTACATACCATATGATGAAACTGGCTAAAACTAGAAATAAGGTTTGGCTGGTTTTGTGGGACTTTTTTTATTCATTATTTTTCTTAAAATAGAATCAAGGAATCTTCCACAGCTATTTATTTGACATGCTTGGGACTTAAATTATTGTTCTTAAAGACCTTCAAAGATGAAGACTCCCTAGACACATCAATCCTAATGTTTAACTACCCTTTTCACTAGAAAATTTGTAATGCCAACAGGTATGTTTCCTTGCTGGAGTTTAAGCGCTGTTTCTTGATTTCTGACAGACATTAAAAAGTCACGTTGTTTGCAGCAGCCTTGTATCATTTCCATTCCCACCTTTTCTTCCTAAGGCTAAACTCATCCCAGTTACTCTTCTTCTGCTAGTCACATTTACTAGCTTTCTCATTATCATCACTGCTGTCTTCCGGATCTTAAATTCCTGCAGCCAAAATCAGGGCCTTAGTAACGGCTAAGTAGAACAGAAGGACTATGACATACATCTTACAGGCTACACTCCTCTTTCCACGTACAGTATGGTGCTTGTCTTTCATAACAGCATGATACTACAGCACCACTACAGATCTGTTTCTGTAGAGCTATCCATCAGGCAACCATTTCTATTCTACAATTATGTGTGCAATGTTCGTCCTCTATGGAAAAGTACCTTATTTTTCCAGATTATATCTGCAATTCATCAAGATCATTTTGAATTCCAAACTGCCCCACAACTTACTGGTCATCTTTCCTTCACATTTGCACCTGCATATTCAGTACACATCTTTTCCCCCCCTATATTATTATTTCAAAGAATTTTAAAAGTCAAAAACAAACCTATGTGATCAATTATAAAGGCAGGCAACCAATGATTCCTGGATATTGAACATGTCTCAATTCCTCTGGAATCATAGCAAGGATAGGCCAAGGGGGACATCAGCTGGGGCAAATATGTTTAAGCCAGACTTCAGGTTTCAAGGGAAGGAGCTGCAGGTCCATGTGGATGGTGGCTGAAAGGCTGGGCGGGAGGAGACTAGGAGAAGAAAAGGGAGTGTTCAATATAAAAAGCCAAGAAAAGGTCTTGCCTTGGGTGACAAAATTGTCTCACTATGGTTCTGAGTGTCTCTGCAGTTATACAAGAAGTATACTGGTAACTGACAGAGTGGAACAAATCAGATTTCAGGCTTGCATTCTGTAACAGCCAGTGACATTTGCAGTAAATCCTAATAACAAATCCATTAATTACACCACAACTAACAAGCTGTTTTTTTATTAATATGGTTTGGAGTATGACTCATTACTTCTTTTGACTCACTAAGATTTGCTTGGGGTTAAAATGGGGCTTTAGAAGCTTCTAAGTCTGTGAGTGCATCCTCAGTTGATGACCAGAAGACAGTTACTGAGCTGTAAGAGCCAATTTAAAATATAGATAATTTATATGTTATATAGACACCAAATCAGAAAAAAATTGCTATTGTTATGAGCTAATGATAATGTATCATAAAACTAGTGGTACCCACTTTTGGAAATTACACTAAGAACACTTTCATATTCCTTAACTTCAGATAAATCTTATTTAAATGGGTAAATGTCTGGATTAGGTGTCATGAATCTAGGTTCCCGGCAGCCAATAAACTGTCTAGAAAGGAACAGAGAGCCCTCAGGGCACTAGATTTTCCTCTCCCTATATAAAGTGAGTCTCCTTTTTAACAATCCTCACACCTCCCCAAGTAACTCATGTTACATGTCGATTAGGTATCTGAACATGCAGGTGTGAATGTGTGTATAATGCCTCGTGTTTAAAGATGCCCTGAAAACAAGGTGCAGTTTTATGACTGCTGAAGCTGTTATTACCTCTGGGCTACTACAGTCCTCTCCTCTCTCCTGGCCTCCAGCCACAGATGTCAAGACTAGCACCCATGCAATTGCAGAACACAGCAGTTAATGCTGCTGCTGAAGGAAATCCAGACCTGGCTTTCGTTAAGTGGTTGTGATTCCACTCTGACTCACTAATCGCTTCGGGGATTTGGAAAGTTTTGTCCAATGTCTAAACAGATGCTGTCAGAAGTAGACAACGTGTCCTAATACACAGGCCCTAAGATCAACAAAAATATCAGGGCTACACTCTTTAACATGCATTTTGATTTTTTAAAAAATTATTATTTTTAGAATCTACCTAGTATTTCTATAACTAAAAGAAAGGGCAACTATTTACCATTTTTAATACCACAATAACTGAACCATAGCTTATAAACTGCCTTATTCATTACATTTTAAAAAGATTTGGTAATGGATCTAATTTTTTTTATACTTTAAAATGAACTTCCACACAGAAACTAACTGAAAGGACCACAGAAAAAGGGTTTTGTTGGGATTTGGAGGGGGCTGGGGGAAGGTGTTTTTAAATCAAGGTTTATAATATGAACCACAAGTAGCCAGCCAGCAACAAATTTATCTGTACAATCTACAATGGCATATCCACCTCTCCCTGGCAAAAGAGTTCTTATTCTGAACAGATTCTCATTCTTTTTGAAGATACCAAGGTTGTCTTTAAGTGTAAGATATTCAGAGGCTCATTAGTTTGTAATAATCTTGTGACCTTAAATTCAAGCAAAAAGTATTAATTGGTGGTTCTCCCTAGCCTGGATTTTCCTGACTACAGACTAATTTGGGAAAAAAAAAAAAAAAAAAAAAGAGCTTGGGAATTTGCAAAACAAGGAGCATCATGAAGTGAAATAGAATTTACAAGGGAATTTATATTTTGGGGAGCACAAAGAACCACACCCATTTTTACAGCAATACTTGAACCAGTGTGGAGAGGTTGCAAGTTCTTACAAACACTGAGTGCATCACCTTTTAAAGAAACTACAAGGATGTTGATTGTAATATTTATTAGTTTAATTTCTTTGCAATAAAAGCACACAGTGTGCGAATACAGTATGCACTTTATTTCTCAATGAATCAGCAATTTAAGTTAAACGTAAGAGCTTCTACAACAAACTTGTCTTGGGTTTTTATCACAAAGAGTTACTTACCCAATGATATGCTGATCAATGAAATTTAAGTAGCCTTTAAAATGCAATAAAAATAGCACAAAAACAATGCACACTTGTTGAAACCATGCAGCAAAACAAATTGCATGCTCTCATTCCACTAGAGTGAGTGGCTTTAGTAGCACTAATCCACACTCTGGCAGAAAAAAGGTACAATACAAATAATACCAGAGAACTCACAAATAGTGCTCTATAGAGTGAGGTAGTGTTTTCACAAAAGACTAGTCCCGATGCTCTCCTCTCTTTTAAGTATCCACACCCAAAGTTTCCCTCGTAGATACTCTTAGGAAGATGGAAATGGAAGGAGAAAGCAGAGTGATGGGATTGTGGCAGAATGAATGCATAAGCAGCTTTACTACACAAAAAAGTTAAGGAAAACAGTCAAAGGATTCCAGAGAGAACAGCAGATAACAAAGATTAAGTAAATATTTGTCATTACAAATAGTTTCATCTGTTAAATGACTTTCTGTAGCGCAGCAAGGTGAAAAGTTTTTTGCTTTTTATTTCTTATTAATTATTCAATGGTATTAGCCCACTTTCCAAGTTACCTCTTTGTAGTTCAGATTTATATGACAGATCCAACTAAGTAAATTTAGAGACCAGCCTTCTACACTGTTCCTATTTCACTTTAAACATATTTTAGATAAATCATCCCAATGTCTTAGAAACCCACAATTATGATGCAGCTGTGCAAAAGAAAGGCCTGCGCTGGAAAATATCCACTGTAACTCAAACAAAACAAGGCTGATGACGAGATCTAAAGTGTACCAGTGATAAGTATTAAGAAATCTGTTTTGAAGGCAATAAAAAGTAATTATTCATCCAGAATATATTTAATCTGTAACATCAAAGTTGCGGACAAAAACTGTTAATAAGGGTCAGTGTAGTTTTAACCCTTCATTATCTTTGAACATTTTGTTCCCCATAAATACAAGCAATCCAAACGAGCAAATAATTTTGCTATTACACTACCCAACCCCTATCAGGGAATATGAACACAACATGAGAAGGCAGCAGTCTTTCATGTTTAGTCTGGTAAGTGTTGTTCCATATTAGAATCAAATGGACATTAAAAAAGCTGTATTCACTGTAATTCACTGCAGTTTGTCTAGCAGCCCCATGACATTATCTAAGCCTTGTCTTTATTGAATCTGTAGGAAACTTTTGAGTTCTCCTGCATGAAGATGTCTTCCCATATATTTCCCCCACCACATAACTGTGAAGCCTTCTTGTATCTGGTTTTGGACAACTTGAATTTAACACAATATTGTATTATTTTATTGTTGTAAACTTGTAAATGGAATTTTCAAGTGTTCAATGCTAATTTCTATTGTATTCTTTATAACATATTTCTGGAAAGAAAATTAGTTGAAGTTAAATACTGAGTCATTTGTAGAGTTGTAGCAACTGCTTTTCTGGGCTGGTAGAGCAAGAGAAAAAAAGAAGGTTAAACAGGTCCCACATTACGACCATCCTTATTCTCAACCCACCCAGGCAATTTTGTGATGTAGACAGAACATCAGACACAGCAATAAGAAATTTGGGATCCTGTTCGCAAATTTCCTAACTGGTCAGCTTTGTGCGAAGAACTTCCTCTTTCTGTTCCCTACAGCTTAGAGATCTACTGATTAGAAGTACTGATTAAGACATTTAAATTAAAATAGTGTCCCCCACAGCAGGTAGAACTCAAGACTTGCAGCCTAACCTTTCTGAAGGAGGGAAAAAATGTTACAGAATGTTTGTTTAAAACAGGAAGGGGAAAAAACTAAACTTAGGACAAAGCGCCTGAGTATTTGCTGGAAAAGCTAATCTAATACAGAGAACTAGAGTTGTATGGAAAAAAAATAGGAGATTGTGGATGAGAGAACTTTAAACTATTAATTTGAAGTAAGAGGCTTTACTGTATATTAACAAATATATTAAACTTACAACAGTTTGAGTAAAGTCCAGTAGTCAAAAAGAAAATACAGAAATGGGTTCAATTTAATCTAGTGCACAAAAGAGATAGCAGATGGACGACTTCTGCGTATTGCAGTGTTCTGAAACTGATGTTAAGCACACCATAATTCTATTTCTGCTTACTCTGTACTAGAGTAATTCTACTCTTTTTCTGCTAAGTTACAGAGTTCCCTCAAATTCAATACAGTGAGGTGAAAAAGATTATGCAGGGCTCTATTCCAAATGAGCTACATCATTTTAGCTTTTAAAATAACCTATAAATACTACTTCCAAACACTGCTCTATACACCCTGGAACAGATGTGAAATCGCTAGTCAGTGATGTAAATCGTTTAGGCTACTAAGCTTTCATTTGTTACCACTCTGTTTGATGCAGCATTTTAACTTAAATTTAAGATGAGTAGGGAAATTTTAAAATGCACACAAAAATATCTGAGGCTTGAAAACTTTATTCTCCAATTAGTATTTTAGTCATCACTTCCAGAATTTCTCATCTAATAACAATGTTGAAAAGCAGCAAAACTCAGTGTTATAATTCACATATCTATTTATGGTAGGGTTTACTTTATTACTACTATCATTTGCTTTACTACTTGAAACTTTATTTTACTAACCTGAAAAAAACTACCAAACTGTCTGTGCTTGTCATAAACAAGCTATTTCACAGCCCCATCACATAATCCATATAATGACAGTACCGTTAATTTTTTTGGTTTTATATGTTTTGCACAAACAAATAAACAATACTCAAAATGACAACCTGACAGAAATCTCATGCAAGTACTCTGCCACTGCAACATCAACTGCACAGTAATAATTTCCTGATGAGGACTTCAGTACCTTCAAATCTACCACAGATACCCTAAACCAAAGCAAGCAAGTTTACCTGAACTCGAGTGGGCCTTTCCCCAGTTCCTTAAAATTTCTCATGCTAATCCCATACTATTTACAGAAAACACTGTGTAATAAAAACATGCAGCCTTTCAAAGTCCAGGAAAGGAGCATTCTTTAAAGAAAAATCACACTGATTAAAGAGAAATGTTTTATTAAACATACACCTATAATACTATATGACTAAAAATGTGGACCTTACATTACATGTTTTGAAACGAGAGAAAGTATAGAAAACATGGCATAATGTGTGTTAGTAAAGCAGTGTGCCATACTACCAAGCAAAACATGCTGGAAGTACGCAAGAGATACCCATGACAAAAGGGTATCCATCAGAATATAACTTACGGGCAGGTTTCTTGCTGAGTCCAAATAGAGAATAAGCAATGCAGAAGAAAGCCCATCATTGGCTTGGTCTTTATCAGCTCTAATGCTTGTTAGCACCTAAACCAAAAACATACTGTAAGCCTTTCTGAAAATCAAATAACATTATTATTTCTGTCCCGTTCCCGAAGAATATTTTTAAAAGATCCCCCAAAACACAAACATTCACAAATGCACACTATGAAGCATAAGAAGTTTTCAAGACTCATATAGATACTTCAAACCCATTTTTATGGAAATTTCCACCCCATTTCCTAATTTTTTTTTTCTAGACTGGACAGATTAAAATATCATATCCAACTTTATCTTCCAGGCTAATAAAATGTTAGCTGATATTCTCAAGCCATAACATTAAGAGAAAAGCAGAGGACCACAAAAGCATTTTAAATCCCATGCCACAAGAGTACTTTGACAGTTATGACTAGTTTTAGATTTCTAAAGACAAACAGCTTGCAATAAAGTTACAGGTTTATCCAAACTCACAACAGCTAGAGAATTAAATTCCTAACATACTTAACAAAAAAAACCCCCAAAACAACAACCACCCAAAAACCCCATAACACCCACAACAAAAAACACCCCACAACAATTAAGATTAGGATAAAAGTAACTTGTTAATTTCATACCTTGTCTAGATTTTCAGCAGTTGGCATCAATGTGAGCCATTCCAGTTTTAAATGCAATTTTCCTTTGGACACTTCATCCAAAGTAAACCACTAAAAGTTAAGCAAAGTACTGTGAAATAACCTGACACCAAACAAATACATGATTGCAGTTGGCTCTTCAGGATGTTTAGGAAATGCTAAGATCTACTAGAAATTTCGTGTAGCTGAAGTCTGCATAACCAGAAAAGATCTGATTCATTGTTTAAAATTTCCTATTTCACACTGAATATTACAACACAGAATAACAAAAACAGCCATGCAAACCTCTATGTTATACAGTAAAAGCATTTTTAAAATATCAAGAGAATTCTTTAAGTTCTGTGAAGATACTCTGGAAATACAAACCCTGCATAACATAATTCTTAACAATACATAAGATCTCATAACAATCCCTCTTACATACAGGACAAAAATTAGTCTGTTAAGTCTAATAATAGTTAAACTTGGCAATTAACTATTCTCCTGCAAGAAAAAGCTCTCACCAAATATATGTTACTGTTTTTTGCAAACTAGTAATCTTAAAACTCCAAGACAGAAGAAGAATGGCATTATTCTAAAAAATTCAGTGAAATTCTTCAGATTTCACCAGTTCAGATATTCCTTAAACCACTGTACTGATCATCAAGGAATCTATTTCTATAGCATTATTCATGCAAATACAGGAACTATTAACAGGAAAAAAATAATAATACGAGAACAACTACATAAACAACATATGGGGTTTTTAAACCAAAACTTACCGAACACTTACCTCATCTAGAAGACGTTCCTTTTCAACTTCAATTAAATCTATCATCAAACTAGAAAAAAAAAAAAAAAGAAAGAAAAAACCAGTACTTTAGCCAAGAAGCAAAAAATTTAATACAGAACTCAAATCCCACCCTGTGCTTGCTGAGTATTCAGGCTTCCACTGAGATCAAAAGAGCAGAATACTATTCTTTTAGCCCCTAAGAGAGGAAGAAGTAGGGAATGAAATGGCTGAACGAAGATGAAAGCAGGATAACAGAAAATATGCCTAAACTAGAGCCCATTTTGTAGCTACAAGGGCAACTGGCACAACATGGCTCACATACGTATGACCAAATTCTCAGAGCAGTGACTACATCCAAATTACCCACTGGAAATAGCCCCTGGACATACGCTGTGACCAAATTCATGCTTTGGCATTGTCTGGAAAAGTGATAGTTCACACAAGCTAAAAACGTATCACGAAATCTGCTAAAAATTAAACAGGGCAGACAACTACATGCCAGTACACGAACATTTGACGTGGCTTTTGATTTTATTAGTGCTGATGTACACATTATGCCACTTTTCCCCCCCACCACTTCAGTGTAAGATTAGGGAAGTGCAAAGAAAAGAAGCCTTTGTACTACCTACTTCTTTATTTTAATGAGAAGAGAAGTAGGTACTGTTGCTCCTGTTAAGAGAGAAGGAGCTGGAAAGATAAGGGAGTTCTACTCTGTATGGAAAGCAACAATGGGAAGCTCCAAAACTCTGCAAGAAATAAAGGTGACAAATTACTGGAGAAAGAAGCTGACTAAAACCCTGAAATGTTTCTGGGTAAACACTAAAGGTAGGCCTATGGACTCTAAGAGTGAGTAATGTTTGCGAAAGCATTACAGCAACTTTCTTTAATCAAATAGTTAAGATAAGCTCTTACAGAAAAATAAACTGTGAGATAGCCATTTAAAAACCATGGAGATGAAGAAGATACAGAGCTATAAAGCTATATTAAGGTTGCCTGAAGAAATAATTAAGACTTAGTGATGCTTACAAAAGCAGGTAGGGTGCAATTACTGAAAAACCCCCATTTTTTTTTTCTGGGTATCCACAATACTTACCTTATTTTTTGAAAAATATATGAAGATATAGATGTGTATATACACAAGTACATTTTTATATACACATATTTACATATATGAAGTAATTAGGGAACTATTACTACTACTTACTACCACCATTTTACAAAGATAATGAATTTATAAATACAGTAATGTAGCAGAACTACAATTGCAATAAAATGCAAAAAAAAAACCAACCCAAAAAGATGACATCAAAATATTTCATATCTCTCTTCAATACCTACAAGCATATTCTCCACAACATTTACCTTCCCAGGAAGTCATCTTTATCTGGATCTTCATCAAAGAGCTCAATCTCTAGCTCCTGTCCTGGATGTTCATATACTAAGGCCTGGAAGTACAGTAAGATGGCACTGTCAATGGTAAAACTAACTACCTTTGTTAAATGGCATAGTAACAGTAAAACATAGAACTACAGTCCCTCTGTGTATTAAAACCTATCAATAAGGAAATGCTTTTAAAAAGATGCAATTTAATGAGCAGAGCAAGTATAAAAGCTTTTCAGATGCTATTTGCTAATGCTGGCTTTAAGAGACTAGGCTGCTTTTCAGAACTACTGATGCTTAGCCTACGCAAAAGTAGTATATGGATCAGTGGAGAATTTCTGTTTTGTTACAAAACTTTGGGCTTTTAGAAGGAGACATCAAGAAGCTCCTCAAGGAAGTCCCCAAAGTATCTGCTTTAACAAAAGAAACTTTAGAAGACAACTTTACAGAACACACAGCAAGGTATTTTTAATTATTATACCTCATAAACTTCATTCCATTTTGGATTGAGATTTTCTTTGATGACCTTGCTTTGGAAAATCTGGTTGCCCACACGGATGATTCCATAAGGATCTGACTTTCCTTTGACAATCCCTTTTAGGTAAGTATCTTTCCCCTCCAGGTCTTGAGCTTCAATAAAGTGTATCCTTAGAACACCCTGAAAAAAGAAAAAATGAGCTTATGTAGTAATCTGAAAGCCTCTGTGCCATTGCAATTTATGCAATATATATGTTTTATAATTTCCATTGTGATTTCTTTAACATGAAACTTAGTTTGGACACATTAAATGGAGGGATATCAATGATGATCCACATACACAGCAGACATAGCACTAAAGAGATTCCTGAAAAGAAAAACTGTCATCAAAAAATCAGAAACTTGCCAGTTATATCAAGGAAAGCTGTGCTACTGGAAGCGAGTAGCAATAAGTAGTAACAACTTTCAAGTGAAGAGCACTACCAATAGTTTGCAGTGATAATACAAAATGTGCTACTTAATTTTTAGTCTCTACAGTGGAACTATGTTTTAAGAAGTAATACATTTAAGATTCTAGTAAAACAAAAAGTCCTTCTTGGCATTATTATGAAATATTAACTCCACAGAAATCATTTATAAATTAAATCAATTATTTTAAGTGACTGGATTCACAATAATTTGTACTACTGCAATAACTATATTTAGAAATTCACACAGATGTGCATATCTTTTAACAGTTACTACTACAGAAAAACCTAAATGCCAAACCATTAGTATTAACAGAAACATGCTTACCTTTGGTATAGGAAACCGCAACTGAGCAATCTGCACTTCACTGACAAGGGGGACTGTAATTCTATTTGGAAGGACAAGGTAGTTGGATATTATATCCAATATTATTGTATCTGATAAGCCACTGTTGGAGAAAATAATCCTCAGTTACTTCATGAGAATTAAACACATGTTATGTCACACTAATATATTCCTTTTTCTGCTTAACAACCTAAATGGGGAAAACATTTGCCTTTTTGGGGAGGTAGAAGACACATCTGCTTTTTAAACACTTTTTTTTTTTTTAAATAAAGGATTCTTGTCAAAACGGCCGCCAGGTGGAAGCAGCTGACACCGAATAGCAGAAACCACAGACATGAATATGAAGTTCTCATTTCCCTGCCACCACCAAGTTCCCCTCGCACTCCCCATTCTAAAGCCACCCAGGGTAAAAGGCTGTTGCTTAAGTTTTCTTGCCTGCATTGCATATAACCAAGCAGATGTTAACTGTTAATCTACTTTTGTATTTCAATAATGATTTAACTGTCCCTGAAAGTTTGGCTAACCATGCCCTCATTGTTATGAAACAAGTTCTCTTGAGCTGGGAGGACCACCATTTAAAACAAACACGCTTGTGGCCGAGTAAAATGTAGCCTGGGGAAGCAAAACAGGTTTTGTTCTGGCAAAGGGAGTGGCAGTACAATCACATCGGTAATGAATCATTTAAACACCCAACCCCATACTTCCCCACAAACACAGAAAAGAAAAAGATTTCTAAGCTACAAGTTCACCCAGTTTGGGTGTGAACTGGCAACAAATCAGAAGGTTGTCAGGCCAATGCCGTTGGTTACACACATTGCCTACACTGGCAGAAAGGTAGAACTGGAGTGGTACAACTCAGCATGGAAGACAAGTACCCAGGAAGATTTTAGGGGTATGTACAAAGGCTCAGAGAGAAAATTATAAAAGTACTTGAGATATTCTCAAATGCACATGCACTCTCACTAAAGCTGGCATCCCCTTCAGGGATGAATGATTTCTCCCAAAATACACCTTATGATTTTCCTTTTACAGTCTTTATGGAATCAAGATGCCAATAATGTTTGATTATTTAGAACATTTTTCAGAATAAGCACGTGTGTGTAATCACCTTGTGAAGTTTTCCTAAGACTCAGTCTCCAGTTGGGAGTAGCTCTGACTCAGCAGCTAACATACAAGCACAAAAACTGCAGTGAAATGTATATTACATTTTAATTTGGGAAGAAAAATTCATGGTGATTGATAAACACATTATGGTAGAGATGGGTAATAGAATTAACCCATTAAATACAATCTGGCCTATTTCAAAGTCGTACTGATCTTTCATGCCAGAGACTGGCTACCTGTACAGCCTACATCCCCTTGGCTGCCTACTTCCACTGGCATCCAGTACAAGAGGAACAGAAGAAGATCAAAACTGCATCAAGATCAACAGACAGGTCTGTGCAGACCTCCGTTTATTCTCTAAAAGAAGCAACGCTGGACCATGTTAAGATATTGCTCAGAGGAAAAGTTTCCTCTCAACTTCTGAGTTAATTCACATCTGTCCTAAAGAGGAGCCTTCATTTCCCTTGCTTTCTTGCAGAGCTTATCCAGATATACTTACAAAGATTTTTATTCTACATGAACACCAAACCTTAGAAAATATAGTCTTTCAAGACAATCACTACAAGAAGATAATTATGTTATTTGAAAATACGTAGCTTCCTTTAGTCATGGTAACATATGTTGCTTTTCAAATTTCTCAGTTCAGTTTTGCTAAGCATCAAATTTTCAACTTATGTAGGTTAGACGTTCTCTAAAATGAGCCAAGAAAATAGAACCCATTATTTTTTTAGACTTGAATTAAAAATTTAAGATAAACATCCCAAACAGTCTTAACATTAAAAGGAAAACAAAAAAAGCTGAGGCGATGGTAACTACACAAGCAATAATCACACTTTTCAAAATCCAAGTCTGATGATGAAGCTCCAGGAGAGAGATCAGGTAAGCTGGTTTTTTGTTCATGCTTTTTGTTAGTGTCCCTACCTGGCAAGAAGAAAAAGCTCTGCCTTTACGCTCAGTAAAGCACACGCCTTAAGAACAGGTGATTAATATAGAAAACTAAGTGACCTAGGTCAGAGAAAGCAAATGAGCAGTGCAAGAGAGACAGTGGTACCTGCAATGCCTCAGAAGAAAGGTTATCGTGCTCTTCTCTCTTCACAAACATTATGAAATAAGCTATAAGCATAAACAAACCTATCCTAGACTAGGAAAAGGTTCAGGGATTGATTAATGTTCAAATGGAGCTACAGGAGATGTCCTTAAATAAGAGAAAGCCTGAAGCACAACAGAGCCCTGTCACTTGGAGGATTCACAATCCTTTATACTAGGACCAAACCCCAACTCTGTGATTCCAAAGGTCAGTCCCACAATTTTATCCCAACACAAATGCTTGAGTTCACCAAAACATCTGAGAAATTAATATGAAAAGTGAACCAGCATTAATGGAATTTCACAGAATTTTACACAGAGAAACTGGATTCATAGGAGGTAGCAGATATTCCAGCTTTAAAAACAGGGAGCTGAAAAAGTTATGGTCTTTGGTATTCTAAGTAATGAATTAAATGAATTCTAAACGAACACGAGACTTTCAAGCTGTTTAAAACTTATCTAACCAAATATTAGCCAACTGGGATGCTCCCAGCTCCAAAGTATTCTTCATGAATACAAGGCAAAAATGACAATCTTATTTATTATTTTATTACTTAAACTAAGAGCTCTGACCCATGGAAAAGATTCAAATCACTGATCAAGCAAGAGAGAAAGATGTACCAATTTAAACCCTTATATTGATGCATCATCGGTAAAGAGCTTATTAAGATTGTAAACTCCAAGTCATTGATTCTAAGTACAATTATTTTTTCAGTTCATAAACATGAGAGAAGTGTGAAAGGCTTCAGATAGTTTAAGTGTCTTCAAAAGCTCATTTCATTGCAGTAAAATAATTGGCAGTTACCCACTCTGTTGTATTGCTCTCTATTTAGCTCTACTTAATTTTTAGTGACCAAATAAGCAGCTATGTATTTTTCCTATGTTGTCTTTATTCATACCGTAGAGACAGCACATCTCTGACTGCACAGAGTATTTTTACTATAGCTCAAGCAACCGTAACAGAATTCACCTTCCCGGCATCCACTTTCCCTCCTGACAGCACGTGAGTATTCTCACAGCCTGGCTCCTCCTCACAGAGATTTTAATTCCACTCCTCCATAAGCTATGCTAATGATGGAATATGAATTACTTCTGTGTCCTTCTCCTTGTGGAGTCATATACAAAGAGCAATGGAAGTTGTTAACAGCTAAAAGGGAAGCTTCCAGCAGCAAATGCAGAAATTCATTTAGCAGAAAACATTTCCATACAAAGTACAAGTAGTTTAGTGTGCAGCCAACAGCCACAGGACGAAAAAGTTACCTGTGGTGGCAGCAATCTCTTGCTCATCATTGTTTATAACAACTACAATATGTCAAGCTGTCGTACCAAAATATACAATCTATCTATACAGATAAGAAAAACAAATACAGCACTGAAGAAATCTCTTGGTAAGGCAGAGCATGAGTCACCTCAGTTACAGTTACTATAGAAACTATACTACATGTAGATGGCACCATTATTTGCATATGTGGCCAAGCTCGGTTGCTCTGGAAACTATAAACTTGAGATTTTTAGCAAGACTTTGTTTACATCTGAGGTTTTCTGTTTGTAGTCAGGCAAATATGTAGCATGATATGAATCTCAGGAACCCGGTAAGTTTAAGTAGTAAATGTAAACTTATTAGTGTAATGTCAAAATAGCAAATTGTTACTCAGAAGTTGTATTTTGGAAGCCATTCTCTCACTCATGAAGAAAACCCCTTTCCTTGGAGGCGGTCTTTAGTGGGCTTGAATCATAAGCAATTCTTGCAGCCACTAACCCACTTAATGCAAGTTCTAATTTCAAACTGTTCATGCAATAGCTTCACATGTCTAAGTAAAGCAAAAATTGTTTCGGGCATGCAACTGAGCACTAAAGGATTAATTTAATACCTAAATTCAAACTCTTGTTTTCAAACAATAAAAAAAAAAATTCTGGAGTCAGCCAACTCTTGTGAGTATGGGATTCAATAGAAGAATTAGACACAAAATTCAAGTGTGTATCAGATCTGCCATTATCCCCTTAGCCACTGTCTCAATATTAAAAAGCCCCTAGGTAACCATTACAACTTGATAATTATTAATATATTCATGGGGATTTAACCTTATTGGGATTACAATGATTCAAAGAAACTTGATTTTCACCTCTGCTTCTGCTTTTTTCTTTGGTGTTTTATAATGTACTATTTTGAAAAGCTCTGAATACACCAAGCATTTTTTCTAGCTATATTTTTGCTACTCCGTTTGATCTTCACATAGTAAACTGAAAGCTTCAAAACTAAGTACTCAAAGAGATTAGAAAGTTTATTTAATTTGGTTACTGTCTTGAGATATTTCTAACTACCTTTACGCAAGCAACTAGAGATGTATCAGTGGACAAAGCCATAAACCAAGATGTTGTCAGCTCACTGGTGTGAAAAATAAGGCTTTCTGCTGTATACAGGAAATACACAAGATTCTGGGAATCTGGAAAGGCTGAGAACACTAAAAAAAGCAGATTAAAAATTAACTTTTCAGAATGTTTTTAGTAAGACCTACCAGATATGCTTTTAATGTACTTTCACTTGTAGTGAAATCACTACCTTCTGCCAATTGCGCAATTTCATATAATTCTAAATTAATACATAACTGCTCAGAGTAATTTAACCTAAAATTATTTAGCCCGTGGTCTTCAGATTTTTTGGGGTTTATTGGAGTGGATGAATATCAAACACTGGTTTACGTTTACTCACTTCAGTCCCGGAACATCCAGAAGGTTGGTCAGTCCAGTCCAGTTAATTTCCAAAAGCTGTGAATTACAGAGAAACAGGCAAGAATAATCACCCTACATTAATTTTCCATTAAAAAAAAAAGTACATACTATTCTTTTACAAAGGATCTGCTAATAGTTTAGTTAGTGATTTCCCTTGTGAATACTTCCACTGAAGATAACACATAATGTATTTGCTTACATAAAGAGCACTGTTACTTAATGTACTTTTGTAATGGTGGCAAAATATTTCAACAACATTATCTATGAAGCACCCAGCCTACCTGTAACAAACCATTAAGCAGAAAAAAATAATTATTCTTTCAACAGAAAAGGTAGTAAGATTTAATAACTGAATATTCCAAAACAAAAAGGCAAGACATATCATGGGATGTACTGCAAGAACCTACACGAGCCAGCAACATGCCCTTGCCGCAAAGGCTGCTAATGCCATCCTGGACTGCATTAGGAAAGCCATTGCCAGCAGGGTGAGGGAAGTGATCCTTTCCCTCTGCTCAGCACTGGTGAGGACACACCTGGAACAGTTTGCCCATTTCTGGGCTCCTCAGCACATGGACATACTGGGGAGAGTCCAAAAAAGGGCCATGAGGGTAATTAAGGGACTGGAGCATCTCTCCTATGAGGAAAAGCTGAGAGAGCTGGGACTGTTTAGCCCAGAGAAGAGAAGGCTCAGGGACATCTTATTACTGTCTATAAATACCTGAAGGGAGGGTGCAAAGAAGACAGAGCTGGGCTATTGTCAGTGGTGCCCAGTGACAGGACCAGAGGCAATGGGCACAAAGTGAAACACAGGAGGTTCTCTCTGAACATCAGGAAGCACTTTTTACTGTGAGGGTGAGGAAGGGCTGGCACAGGTTGTCCAGAGAGGTTGTAGAGTCTCCACCTTTGGACATACTCAAAAGCCATAGATTTGTAGATTCATAGATTGGTCCAAGCCGGAAGGGACCTCCAAAGGTCATCTAGTCCGACCTTCCCACAGTCAGCAGGGACACCCCCAACTAGATGAGGTTGCCCAGGGCCTCGTCGAGCTTCACCTTGAATATCCCAAGGGAAGGGGCCTCAACCACCTCCCTGGGCAACCTGTTCCAGTGTTCCACCACCCTCATAGTAAAGAACTTTTTCCTAATATCCAATCTAAATCTCCCCTTCTCCAGCTTAAAACCATCGCCCCTCGTCCTGTCACTGCAGGCCCTTGTAAACAGACCCTCCCCAGCCTTCCTGTAGGGCCCCCTCAGGTACTGGAAGGCTGCTATGAGGTCTCCCCGGAGCCTCCTCTTCTCCAGACTGAAGAACCCCAGCTCCCTCAGCCTGTCCTCATAGCAGAGGTGCTCCAACGCCCTGATCATTTTAGTGGCCATCTGGACACAGTCCCAGCTAACCCGCTCTGGGTGGCCCTGCTTCCTCAACTGGGTTAGACTAGACGATTTTCAAAGGTCCCTGCCAACCTCAACTATTCTATGAGTCTGTGAACATATTACAACAGAACACAAACATTTGGTCCCACTCAGGCAATAAGATTAGTGTCTTCCTAACTATGCCATTCAGAAGGGTGGATAAACCTAGACTTCAACAGAATGCTTAACATTAGCACTTTCCCTGCTGATATCCATTCAGAAAATTGCTGCAAGGTTTTCCTTAGCCTCCTTCTTTTACCGTATTACATTCAAATGTCTCAGTATAGGCAGGAGAGAAACAGAAACAGAGACTCCTCTAATACAGGCATCTAACTTAAACTCCAGTAGGTGACTGAAAGAAGCTTTTCCACTACCTCCATCAACCAGAAGGAGAACAATGGATATCTGCTATATTTCAACATTTAGAAATCAAGGCACCAAGAACAAAAGAATTATAAATTTATACAGATCATTACAATTTATCTGTTTGGTTCTTTTAAATGCAATTTTCTAAACCCTTCAGGATATTCATGTTTCCCAGACACTGAAAGAATGAATGAAAGTCAAAACAATTTTTCACTCTGTCGTTACAGCATCAGACAGAAGAGAAGAGCTGAAGAGAGAACAACAGCTTAACTTAGTGGTTTAGTTCTATTCAATTCATTTTCTTACTTTGCATTATTTTATATTGTGTGGGTAAAATGCAGTAAACAATACATTTCTGCCAGGAAAAGTATGGATTTCTGTACAGACTTTATTATATTTAATTATGCCGTTGCTACCGCCATTTTCCCTTTGCCAATTACAGAGTATTTCCTTTATCCATACATTGCATATACTGATTTTCTCCCAGGAATCATATTAAATATCTCAACAGATACAATAAAGATGAAGTTATGATAGCGGGGAAAAAAAAATTAACATTTTTATTGTTCCACTCTGACCCTTAAAAACACTTTCCCAAAGTATCCACAATAAAATAGCAGTTGTACAGGGAACCAAAATGTAAAGCTTCAGACAATTCACCGAACTACGAGTAACATGGTTCCTATAAGCTTAATTCTGTGGCTTTAGGAATAACAGGACCTTTCTAATAAGATACTGCAGAACTGATGCTACTGTGAAAACTTTGGTTGATTTTTAAGAGATTTCTAAAACTATATTTTGCAAGTTTCACCAGAACGTTAATTTTTCCTTTTTATTTACTTTTCAGCACAATATCCCCAACAGACACAGAAAATAATACGTCAGAGGAGGTAGAAAAGTAACAGAATTTTTAACATTTTACTAAATAGCAGTAAGTTCTTTTTGCAGTTTAGGGCATAGAGAAACAAAGATAAAACACTTCTTGCATTAGTTGCTGGTTAAGCTTCTGTTTTAACCTTTACATCATTGGTGAAATGCACCACTGGGCAAACTGAAAACGAAAAATGTTATTTGTCTGCTGGTAATTACATTCCACAATTAAGATATTTTGTCTTTATAACTAGTATGTTCCAAAGACTTCCTCTCACTTAGTCATTTATTTACTTGATTCTGTGTATTAAAATTCTTTTGCAGGACAAAGTGAAACAAATTATCTTGCAGGACAAAATTAAATACAGCACCAGATACTATTTAATATAAATCTGAATCTCCAAGTTCATGTTTCCAGATGTACAAAACATTGGAGGTAAACAAGATAACATTATTAAGAAAGACATTCTCCAACTGTAATAGTAGCTCTAGCAACCAAATTGCATGAACAGGTTGAAATAAATAGCTTTCAAAACATAAGTTCTGTGATAAAGTAATTGATTTTTGGACTCTAGAAATTTTAATGAACACTGTCCTTACCCAAAGGCTGGAATATCTCTAAAACCCTAACTTCTATAAATACAAGGTGAACAGTTATGGTCTCTTTGCTCTTTTACATGATGAAAACAATGTCAGATGGCTACTCTGCAATTATTCATATCTGTGAAGTTGATATTTGTTCTCATTATAAAATAAAGGGCTTTTAAACACTCAAAAGTGTTAAGTGAACAATGTGGTAAAAATTAATAATTAAAGCATATTGCATAATAATGAAGCAGATCATGTTCTTGTGACTTGTAACAACAGTCATTCTAAAATATGCAATAAATATCGACAGTCTTGGATTTAGTTTTCCACTTATGAAGTGATACAAACCCTGGATGAATATGCAATAAATTAACCGAAGGATACAAACGAAATGATGAATGCGATGGTGAAATGTGAGACAGTGCTATAGATATGAGCATCTTCAGAAAACTTTTCAAATTTAATTTACTTTTCCCTTAACGTCACGTCCAGCACACTTGATTTCTGCATAAGCGGAGAGTTCCCTCAACTGGGAAACTGAAAACTTTACAGCCAGGCTTTGGTTTCCATTGCACAAAATATTCCAAAGCACTTTTATCTTCTGCCCAAATGTCACATTATAAGCATAGTTTTGACATTTGCCTTTCAGAGCCCCTCCAAGGACTTTCACTGAGACAGTTTCACAAAGTTGAAAACAGATGATTTATTGAAGCGACAGATACAACAGATTCAGAATTGCCATTGATAAATGCACTAGCTGCAATAGTACTAATATATGATTTTTTAATTATTTTTCTTTATTTTTTAATTTTTTAATTGATTTTTTAATTACTTTTTAGGATATTTTTAAAGTCAAAAGAATTGAGATGAATGCTGGGAGTAAAAATTGGAATCTCAGAGTAAAAATAGTGATTTAACTGACCATACAAAGGCACCTAGTTTCATTTGAGATCCATTAGGATATAGAAACAGAATAGTTGGGGTTGGAAAACATGTCTGGAGATCATCCAGTCCAACACTCCTTCTCAAAGTGGGATCAGCTGTGCAGGTTGCTCAAGGCTGTGTCCAGTTAGGCTTTGAATATCTCCATGGATGGAGACTCCACAACCTCTCTGGGCAACCTGCTCCAGTGTTCTATCACCCCTACAGTTAAAAAACAAGAAAAATGATAACAATTTTTTGTGTTTAAAAGGAATTCATTGTATTTAAGTTTGTGCCCGTTACCTGTTGTCCCGTCACTAGAAAGCACTGAGAAGGGTCTGTCTGCATGGTCTTTACTTCCCCTATCAGGTATTTATATATATATTAACAACATCCCCCCCAAACCTTCTCTTCTCCAGGCTAAACAAACCCAGCTCTTGCAGCCTGTCCTCATATGAGAGATGCTCCATCCTCCTAACCATAGCCCTTTGTTAGGCTCACTCCAGTAGGTCCATCTCGCTCTTGTACTGGGGACCCCAGCACTGGACCCAGTACTCTAGATGTGCCTCACCAGCACTGTGCTACTTCCTCACTCCTGCAATCTAACAAATGTTTAAGTAATATAAGTAGCTTGGTAGTAGTTGATAAGACCAACCACAACTTGTGTTTTCACAGTAGTTCTCACGTTCTAATCACAAGTTTTGATACCACATTAGGTAACACTTTAAAAATCTATGTCTGGAAGGGTCTAGAAAAAGTAATTTTATACTGTTTTTAGATAAAGAACCCAGTTTATTACATGATTTCTTCCCTTTTTCATAGGCAAATTAGAAGGCAAATACACACCATAAATACCTCAAAAAAGTGGCCTCTATCCTAAGACGTTCATACCTACCTCCTGTATTTAACAGTTTTGCATACTGTTTTCAGAATAAGTAGAAAATGCAAAAATATTTGCATTTCATGTTGATTTTTTTCATGCTTTGTTTAGTATATTGCATAGAGCAGTTCACAGGGAAGAGTCTTGTGCTGTCTCCTATGACTTGAGCAATATAATGCATGTTGAAATTCAGCATTGAGAAACTTCTACACTAGACTGAAATATCTATCATAGTGGGTTTTATAATAACAGCCACAACCCAAAACAAAGAACAACATATAAGATACCATTGAGAACTGAAAAATTTTCAAATTATATGACCAAAAAGCATTTCAAAATGTTGCAGCACAGCTTATGAAACACAGAGTGCCTATGGTACAATTTCACTGTCAATACTTTATTACACACTTCTTCTCAAAAACAAGGCTACTGATTCATTCTGTCATCAGTCCTGAGACCATGAAAAATGTAAAAAAATAATTACACAAAGAAATTGAAAAAATAGTGCTACTAAGCATGGCCATTGAGACAAGAAATGCAATTAGTACATCTATTATCAGAAAATTCTATTCATCCACTTATTGTACAGGAATAAATAGAAAGACAGAAGTCAGTTTCAGAAATGTTAAAGACAAATCCTTTTCCATTCAAAGTTGGGGCTAAGAAATTAAAACACGCTCCTAAGGCTAAGCACTGTACAGGATTATTGGAAGAGCTTCGCAAATAAATCTTAAGCCATGAAATGTTTTGGAAGGAATACAAGCCTTCAGACTCATGGCATAAATTATGCTTTAACTATTGGGGCTTTGAAGGTAAGTTTTCCTTGCAGACAGGATTTGCCACATTTACTCACGATAGCACTTCCTTTCCAGTTCCACCAGAAGAGCCCTGCAGCAATGAAGCACACTAATAGCACTGCAGTAGCACACACTCTCTAATCTTAGTCTACAGATATTAGAGACAGATGCTTTTTTTCATGGATTTTTTTGTTTGTTTGTTTGTTTTGGTGTTCTTCCCCCCCTCACCTCCCACATTCCTCTCAGTAAGGTTGTTTCCTGTCTGCACTTTTGGATCCCAAACTTAATCAGACTTCAGCATTAGATATACCTTTTGCAACATGAGAAGAGTTTTCCAAAAAGCAACCCCAAGTTCAGGTAAAAACCATTTTTACCTGCAGTAGTTTGGAAATAGCACTGACAGCAGAGAAACTCACAGGAGAGAAGAAAGTAGTCAAATCTACAGTACTGCTTGATACACAAGAGGGAGCCCTTCCAGCCAAAGTCCTGCCAAATAACAAGGCTTTTCATTCCATATTTTGGGCATTACCATGCCATGGCTTTCTAGAGGGAAAAAAGGTCCCCTAACTTGTGGTTCTGACAGTAAGTTAAAGCAATGCCACCACTTCATCAAACTAAAGAACCCTATGGAGAAAAAGTGAGGAAGCAAAAGACTGCCAGCTGATGAATCATTTTTTGAAGCACCGAATATAAAAAATTCCACACTTAAAAAAGGGTTTTGGCCTATAAGTCTCCAAAATAGCTCAACAATATCATTTCCTTCTCTACCACCACTTTGAGCAATGCATAATTCTTAGTTTAGCTAAATTCGGGGAATGCCAGCTGGTTCTCTGCAGCAGAACTAACAGGGCACTGGAAAAACTGCGTTAAGGATTTGTCACCGACTGAAACTCTGCCAGGAGCCAGGAATGATGCAGTGCCTTTCCACAACACACTGCAACCCAGAGAGGAGATCTGCCTTGCAGAGACTGCTACCAGCCAGCTCTCTGGCCTAGAGCGAGGTTTCAGACACCAGTTACGTACTGACTGCTTCATCGGAAAGTGTATGTCGTGTGACTCAAAGCTCTTTCAGTTCTTCCCCTGCCCAGAGCAGTGAAAACAAATTATGTTTCCTCCCTGAAAACCAAGAAATTTCTGTCTTACCAAGGCTCTGAACTGAGAGCTGTGCAACACACACTAAAGCATACTCATACCAAGACACAAACCCTTCTTACTCCTGTCAATATTTTGTTATCAAAGTTGGAGGAAAGGAACATAAAATCTTTATGTGGGGAACCAGTGGTTGTCCAACATCGTTAATAGCTTAAAATTGATTAGACATCTTCATACTCATAGGGTACAGTGACTGTTATTGCACCTGCTATTCCACCAACAAAACACGTCTACATTTAAATACGGATTTTGTCCAGAGCTCGTGCTCATGGGCTGTCCTAGGCTTACTGGTTTAGGCCCTGAGCTGGTAGTAAAGGTAGCCAGAGGGCTGTGATTTGATGAGGCAGACACAAGAGTCTGGATACACAGTAAAATAAAGTTTGGAACTGCTAACACACACAAAGGACTACTTATATGCTGAGTTCACAGTGAAGCTGTCCACAGCATGAAGGGGAGATGAAGGCAAGATGAAGGTAAGAAAAGTTACTAGTTGCTCCATGCTGGGCTACCGGATGTCCGATTTGGGCACCATTACGTTAAGAGCCAGAAGATACATCTCTCCCAAGAGCAGCTGAACCTACTGAGCAGAAAAGCGTTTAGAGTGACGGGGAGACAGTGACAAGGGCACTGCTGAAATGCCTTCTCCTAGCCTTTCTTGCAACAGAGCAAGGACCCCATATGGAAAAATACTCAAAACTAGTTTTCAGACTTTACTTTCACTCAAATATTAGAGCCAAGATCTGTTTTGAAACCTACCCTATTTTGCGATTTAAGAAAATCCAGTGATTAAAAGTGTTTTGAGGTACCTCAAAACGCTGGCTGACTTAAGGTCTCATCACAGGGATATGTAATTTTGGAATTTATCAAACATTCAAGCAAGACCGGATAGCATGTAGAATCATATTGTATATCATGTTATATGGTGTAAATTCCAGCATAAGCTATGACTTCTAAATACTTACTGAGTTTTCCTGTGTTTGCTATTTCCTTCCTTCCTTACATCTTTTATTCACAGTATTTGAGACTTTCAAGTATGCTTAAAAAAAAGCCCTCACACCCATGAACACCAGAATTTACCTACATAACACAGTGGCAGAAGCATCATGAAAAGTGTAAAGTTTCCAAAGCTTATTCCAGAGAGAGCTTACAAAAAACAGAAAAGGAAAGCTCCCATATATTCTTTATATGTAAGAGACAGAGAAAGTTGGTTGCGTGTAATGCTTATTAATCATCTGGAAAAGTGATGGTAAATAGAACTGGAAAACAAAACAAAAGAATTTGCTAATTACTATGCTGCTTCTTCAATTTCATAAGACTATGAAAAAGGTCAAGAGCACCTAATATGCAAGGTGTGTATTTCAGTGTTGATAAAGCAAAATAATGCAATTGAATAAATACACATTATTCAATTTCACTGTTGGGGAAACAGCCATGCAGATGTTACAGTAAACACATAAAGCTCTACTTCAATCTGTTTCTACATTAATGAGTTTGATAAATCCCTGAATAAGTTAGATGCAACAGAGAACAAGTATCAGGATGCACAAGTAGCAGAGACAAGATTAATTCTGATGTTCATTTATGTTTAAACAAACAGCAACAGAACAATCTTCCTAAAACTCTGTGAAGATCAACAGCCTGTGAAGCTGATTTTAACTAAATGGGAAAATGAAGAATACAAATCAGACAGAATTGATAGGACTGACTCATCTTTTGTTATAATGCAAGAAACAGAATATTGTAAAGATGTGACTTACAATTCCTTTCATTATTACGTGCAATAGAAAAAAAAAACAAGTCCAGCAAGTAGTGATCTTTCTAAGCTTCCTGGTACAACACACCACTGAAGGTAATAGACAAGGAGGAGTCATTTTTATAAGTGAATCACACAACTGAGCTTTTACTCTTCTGAACAGAGACAGTAATATCTCAGTTCATTTTCTTCTATTCTGTTCAGCCATGGAATTATACTGGCTGCATGGCATACAAGTGGGATGGACCACTGCTTTCAGTTCTGCACCAAAATTCATTTATTTTATGAAATTCACAATTTATTCTTTTGTTATTTCTTCTGTGTTACACTGAAAGAGTTTAAAAAAAAGCTTATCTATCCCTGCAGCCAATAAGAAAAGGCAGGCTAAAATTTGATGAGCGTTTTTACATATTTGGTGTTCTCAATACCCTAGATGCCTGTACAAAGGGAAAAGAATGTACTGGAATGTAGAATATACAGGGTCATTACTGAAGTTCACAGCAGCACAAAAGGCAGCCTCTAAACACTGCCAACCTTGTGGCTTGATTTGGCTGCCATAAGCACTAATAATTCCCAGAAGAGAAGCCACAAAGTATTTTAAAATTCTGATGAACAACTTCCTGCTAATCAAGTTATGGAAGTATAAGATTTCTGCAGGACAAATTTAAGGTCTGCCACAGGGCACGATGATACAATCCCATGGGATAAGTTGTGTTTCTTCTCAGAAATTTATTATAAGAAGGGGACTAACATGCCTTCTTCTGTTCCTTGTGAATGTTCATGCAGAAACCAGAATTTGTCTGGTAATAGAGCACAGCTCATTACCACCACAATGCTAAAGCGCTAACATTATTGTAATAATTTTAAGTAACATTATCCAGTGTATTTCCCCAGTAAACATACAATAAACTCAGCCACTCAAACAAGGTCTGATCATACAATATTATAGAAAACAGAAATCACACCAGTTTTCATCATCTCTATAGAAAACAGAGCACATTTCTGCCCAGTAACTGTGTTTAACAGTAGTTTTTCGGTGATAACTGTTTAAAAATTTAAGTGAGACAATTGCTACAGAGATAAAATGTAGAGTTGTGGGGGCAAGAGACAGAGCAGGCAAGTTTTTGAGTTAAGGTAACCAGAAGAAGGATGGCAGTCGGTCTTCGAAAATCCAGTACACCTCACTATTCTCCAGTGTCAAATACTCAAAGCTACAGTTCAAGTTGGTTCCCTCTACTTTCTACTGCTTCCTACCCTTCTACCAGTCCTGCATTTCTGTTCACAGCCTCACACTAGTACTGACATTCTCCTGACTCCTTCGTGAGCCAGCTCAAAATGATCAAATACATCTGAAGGACAGAAAACTTGTCGCTTCTTTTGTGTTTAATATTCTGCCAGCTGACATCCTTTAACCAGCTTCCTTCAGGAGCAGAAGTTTCAACACCAGTATGAGAGAGACAGTAACGCTGACTGGGAGGGCACAGGGAGAGAAGAATATGGTATTGTGCAAGCACCGTGATGGCCATTAAAACATTCCTTAAGTTACCAAAATAAAGACTAACAAAAATGTAAGTTACAGCAAATAAGTCTACGAAGTAGTGGAAATCACTTCGACTTCATAAGCAACAGAACTAACTCTTAACAAATACTATTATAGCAGTACCTATGCTTCAGAATTTATCTAGGTGTTCCACAAACCCCTTTAAAAGAGGTTAGAAGCAAAGATACTGGCAGTCTCATTTGGTAAGAAGGCAGTTTTGATTAACTAAAAGCAAATCAAACCAACATTCTTCCGCATTCCACATAAGCACTTTATGGTTTTTTTCCAGTCATTTCACTAGGGTACATCCTTGGTACAAGGGCTCCTTTTGAGTCTCATTTTCATCAGTAGTGATAATTTTGAAAAACACATCCAGCACTGAATTTTCCAAAGGCAGCCAATATTAAATGAAACTAAACCAATATCAAATAAATCAACACAACAGGACAGACCCAATCTGTAAAGTGAGTAGAGGGAGAGCAGGGCTCAAGTCAGCAAGTGGAGGGCAAAAGCTTGAATATAAAAATGAGAGCTTTGGAAGAGTTGCCCACGTTTCCTGGAAGGCATCCTGGTTTTCAGCCATTGTTACTTTAGAACAATAATACTGGTATTTTCATGGGTCTGGTTTTTTTGTTTGTTTGTTTTTAAAAAAAGAAAAAAGGGTTGGGTCAAGACAGACCTTCAATATTAAGTATGCCACTGAACAAGCTTTTGAAAATTACCAATTTGCAGTACAGCAATAAGCCATAAACACTTCTAAAACCAAATCAAAAAAATCAAACTAATAAACTATGGGATATTTTGTTCTAAAAGTAAGAAAGCCTACACTTAGACAAGTAGAATATATGGTAAATACACATAATGTTAACATAATGAGAAGTATTGCAAAAAACCTTACAAACCCTGACTATTTGCAGAGTGCTAACTTCTCTCCAGCATCGAAGCTCAAAGATTTAAGACTACTTCAAAACATTACAATGTACATATTTCTCTCTTGAAATCTCTTACATATTTGGACATAATTTATAAGCTGATGAAACATTCTGCACCTTCTTCACAATAGTAACATCAAAATACAGTATTTTAAAAGTTTTGTATAAAGTAAGAACTCTTGCAGCATCAAAAACTTGATGCATTACTCAGAAATTTGAGACTGGTAAACTCATTAAACAACTATGTTTGGAACTATTAATTTAGGCAGCATTGCCTTATATAGTCATTAAGGCCAGCAAACAGATGATACAGAGCAAGAGGGATTGTTGCCAGTTACTTTAGACTGGAAAATATGAGAACAAAATCTAACACTAGCTGCCAACTAATTCCTCTTCTCATCTAACAAAAATATTGAAGAAAAGCTTTCCTTGGCTGCAGCCACTTGCTCTCTAGTAAGAGAGCAGAATCTGGCTATTGCTATAATAAACATTATTTTACATTTTTCTGCTGAAGTTAGAAAAATAAACACCAAGATGACACACTCCAGTGGGGAGAGAAGCCTGCTTGCAAAAAACCTAAACATTCACGTATAACTGTCAAAATTATGGAATAACTTGATTCAAAGATATTTTTGAACAGTTTCACCCTTAAGTTTGCTCTGACCTTGACCACTAGCTTAGTTTTTAAATGAAAGGAGGGTGAAAAATACTTTTAATATTTCTGTAACTGAATACTTTTAGGGAAGGGCTGACTTTAATTGTTGTACTCCAGGCTATTTCCAATCCTTTTTTGTCCCACTAAGTCAACCAGACCCTTAACAAAGCACCACGGAGGTAGAAGTAAAGATAAAATTACTCCAGACAATGTCTTTCACAAAGTGATGTGTTCAGAAAGCTTCTGACCACAAATGAGAGGTGTTTCATTTGATGTATTTTCAGTTTACTGTTTCAGGGGCAAGTTGTCCGAGTTAAGCACTTCACAAATGCACAGCACTTCGAGTGGATCAGGGACAGAAAGGACTGGGCACAGCAATTGGAGCTAAAAGCCGACTGGTGAGGTGTCTGGGAGTACCAGAAATGAAAGGTTCAGACAAATGCTACCAGAGCATGATGCCGGGAGTGGGAAACAGAGGAACTGTCCCTCTCCATCTCCTGCCAGCTTTCCCACCTTTCCCCTAGAAAGCAACAAAGCAACAGTAGCTGCAGGAGGTACCCCAGAAAAGCAGCCCAGACACTGCATCAGGTCATGGCTCCTGCACCCAGTGTGCCAGGAGAACAGCATCTGCAGAAGGAGGGCACACTGGTTTCTCTCTCACTGAATACAAAACAGCTTAGACTACACAAACCACATCTACAACACGAAGAAAGGTCATACCAAATCCTGTAGAAAAAAAGTTTAAGCTCTGTGTCCACACAGCTAAACTCTTCTCCCTGCTCCTCAAAAATAGTGTCCCTGTGATGAGCTAGGCACTGTACAAGGTCTGGAAATTGTTTGGGAGAGCAGTAAATAGCAAAATAATATCAGAGAGTATGCTAACAATTACAGAGTGCAGACTACCATAAGGCAGTGTTCAATCCTCCTCATGGCCCTGCCTAGTTTGTTAATGTAAACATGAACATTAACAGATGCCCTACACTCATACTCAGAAGGTAAAAATGAGACATAACTTAAGCAGACATCTCCTAGTGTTTAGATTCACTTCAAAGAAATGTGTGTAAATCCAGATTTGATTCCTCCCAATGTAGTATTTCCCCAACCCTTTCCAAATAAAAGCAATGATGTTTTATCAGTTTTGCATGAACTATTTCACTTTTACAAAAAAGCTCACTAAATTATCCACAGAACTTTTCCAAATTCTTACATGTTTTACTAAGATTTAAGTCTCCATTCCCTCTACCTCAGCACACGTTTCTCCAGATGAAACAAGCTACATGAATGATGCGAGCGACACTAGAGGTTTTTCCTAGGCTGTACATAAACACCCATACAAACTTATCTTTTCAACAAGTTCACAAGAGTTTATCATAGGACATTTATTAGTTCAAAAGGATTATGTTACAAGAGTGTGATTTCACTGAATAAAACAATAACATACCTTCTAAAGCTGTTTATGTAAAGAACAGGGTCCCACCCCCCAACGTTGAAAACTAGATCAACTTTTTAAAGATGCAGACGGCTGAGGAAACCAAAGTGATCAATCCGAGACTGTTTCAAAGTGCCTAAACCAATACACCTGTAATTTATGACCTGGCATAGTCTGAAACTGTTAAATCTTGACATCGTAAATTTTGTCTGTTTAATTAGAACATATCCAAGAAACAAAAGCTTCCAATGCAAAGCTTGCTTCTGAGTAAGAGATGGAAACAATTAATTTCCTTAAAGAAGTCATGTAACATAAGAATTTCCATGATGGTCACATTTTCTATTAAGCTCTATTGCTGGCACTTATTAAAAGCAGTATCAAACTTCAAATCGCTAAAACTGCCTTCCGCACACATATACAACATTAAAGAATTTTTCCATTAGCAAATGTCCAATGTGTATTATGTTCTCCTTGACTCCTTGATATTAATCTAAAATAAGATTGTTCAACACACTTTTTAACATCTGTGATCTTTTCTTGATACATTTGTAGATTAAAAAAGAAGTTTCCTAGAAGTAGTAATACCTAGACTAGAATCAGTGTCATACTTTATAAGATTTAATTAAATTAAAAATGTAGAGTATTTGTTCCTCCTTTTCAGACAGTTAAAATTATATTTGTTATCTGTCCTCTGTTCTTTTACCAATGCCACACCAAGTTACCAACAGACATACTGGTGCTTGTCAGCCCATCTTACCTGTGACATTCAGATTACAGCTTTTGAAGTAAAACAATCAGTCCAAGGTGCAACAATGCACTACCTTATCATAGTGCAAACCTCAAAGATGCACATCTACCATTTTAACACAGAGGAAAGTATTGAACTGAAATTGCATGACTACACCATTCAGGTTCCCAGCTTTCAAAAACTGTATTAGTTTCAAACTTCATGCTTACTGTATTTTTAAAAAAGCATATTTAAGTTCAGCATGAAAAGACAAGATGGCCATCTAAAACACAACTTCTCATGAAAATTAACTGTACCAGGTAATTGTGATAGGCCAGAATTCAGAAACTTTTGTGGCCTCAGAAAACTTTCCTTAACTCATTTTCTTTGAATTACTCAGATGACAAAGTTTTCTTCCTCTCGGTGAGCTAAGAGAATTATTATCTTTAATTCTCTTAATTCAAGGGAATTACAATGTATCTGGAATGACTACAAGGTTATTGAATCCGAATCCTGCAAGAACATACATCATTTTGGTGCCAGACTCTGTGATGCACATCGGTATTGGCCGAGCCAAAAAATCCCCAGTCACTTTCATTGTCATTTGAGTAGTAAAGAACAGGGAATCCCAGGAAATATTTCTAAAGTTTATTCAAGGTAATTATTACTCAACTTGGTTTCTTCTAGTATTCATAAAATTTGCCCACTATTTTTCTGGGAAAGTTCAACCAAATGGTAGCAAATACCCAAATTCTCTCTTTTTTCTGCTAAATTCTCGCTCCATCATTTTCTGACTACTGTCATCAGCACTCTAAAAAGAGTAGAAACAGACATAAAAGTACTTACAGGTTTCCTAAGGAAAAAAAGGGATAGTGCTCCAATTAGGGGCATGTCTCCAATTAGTGGTTCCAGGATAACCCTCATAGTGCCATGGATCTGTAGAAGGGGAGGAAAAATAGGTAATGGAATTGACTTTAGTTCAAGCTTGAAATAAAATTTATCCACTGGCAATGCTCACACTTCTAATTCATTAAATTCTAGACGATGAAGACTTTTATATATATAGCTTTACATGTCATGCAAACCACAAAAAAATTAACACAGACACTAAATAGTTGGGCTTACAAATTCATTACATTCATCTATATGATGCTGTGTCATGTTAGTGGTAATTTTGCTAAAAATCTGAAGTATATTATTTATACAGATCAGTGTAAACAAATGTGGCACAATCCAATATAATGGCATCCACAGATACTAGAACAAAAGTAGGTAAATGCTTATAGGTATGTCAAGACACATGCACACAAAAAAAGCATACTATTTGTCTTCATTAGAGAGAGAGATATCTGTTATCAGAAAGTTAAAAAAACAATATCAGAAGGCAAGGCTACTAATAATAATTGCGTCTAACACTGAAATATTAAATAAAACAAAATTTTAAGCTCCACATTCCCTTTACGAACCTACACATCACATGAACATTGGCTTGATGTGAAATTATCTCCATCTTTTCCAGAGAGAAAATAGTAAGCAACAAAACTACACAGTAACTTTTTCTTTCTTATAAACTATTTCATCAGAAAATAAAGATTCAGTGATGACTCGACATCAAAAGCAAAGAAAAAAAAAAATTTAATTTCACCTGTATACTTTTCACACCAGCTCTGCAGAAATATCGCTTGATCTCCAAATCAATTTCACAGTTTCCAACAAAACTAAAACAAAAGAGAAAGTATACATTTCATTTTTAAGGACTAAGTTGCAATACACCCTTAGTTCTGTATTGCACTGTCATGACAATGTATTTTGTATCTCAGTCTATACACTGAGACGCATGTTAAAACATTACAACATATAACAAAGTCAAGATTGTTAAAAAAATGACATACCCTTCAAAGCATCGCTACTGTCATGAAAATCAAATTAATACAGCGGTATGTTATCATCTCCAGAAGCATACATAAGAGAAAATACACAAGTAGCCTTACTTTTGGGAAATAACAGACACAGATTTCATACTCCATGTCAGGAAAGCTCCACACAGGTCTCACTGATAGTACATGTAACCAAATCCACTCTCATCTAATATAATCATGAGAAGCACTAGACATAGATGGTTATTTTGCTAAAAATCAAGATCGTCTGAAACATCAAGAGACTTGCAAAACCAGTCATATTTAGAATTTCAATAAGCTGGGCATTCTGAGCTGGATGATCCACTAAGCAAAGTTTAATCCAAAAACAGTTGAGCCTTTTCTGAAGGGAGAAAAGAGACAGGAAGCAAATTAGAAAATAATATATTAAAAACAATGCAAGTTCTTCCCTGAACCATTTTTGATTCCCATTTTTGGGGATGCAAGGTCAAGGGCTTAAAATTCTGTAGATGTTGACCTGTATCTCAGAGAGAGATTTATAGAAGATGATAAAAAAAAAAAAAAGACCCATCTATTTTGCCCATGCTACAAGGCTAAAAGATTATTTGCACACAACTCAGACTCAGATTTTAGCAGCTGCTTTTCCTGCAGCTCCATGTAGGTCAACGCATGGAGTTGAGCAGATCTTTTTCAGAAACTGCTTGCTGCTGTGAGCCACATTGGGTCTGAAAACAAACTAATTCTGAGACTCAATGTAAGAACCTAGGAAGAAAGCTTGAGACTCTGATTTCGCAAGGGAATTGGTCAATGATTCTACAGAATGAGAGCTAAAACCAAAACCCAACAGATTGAATACCAAGCTACAACTAGGGAGAGACTGGCTAGACAAGGAGCCTGGCTAAGAAGATAAGAGTTATAACAACAGAACAAATTAAATCTGAAGTGCTTTTTCAACACACTGCCCAGTTAAAGAAAATGGAAGAAGGTACTAGGTGGGGAAGGGATAAAACAGCTTAAAGCCAGACACTGTTGGGAGGGAGGGGGAGAATTTCAGGAACAGGGCATCCTGTTCCAGATTCTGCAGCAAAGCCCAGGCTTCCTCACATTAGTTTCCTCAGATCTAGCCTGTACAGTGGAAAACTGTTCAGACACATTTAGGAGTCTGATGGAATCTTATTACAGAAATGATGAAGAAAATGGGAGTTGCGCTCCTCATGGGGCCATTTTAGGATCAAGTCCAGATAAAATAACAGAACAGTAGGATCCTTGCACGCTCCCCCCTGAAAACGGATGGCCCCAAGGTACTATCAAAACAAAGGTGAGAGTTGCTGCATTCAGGATATCCATTATTCAAATCATCTGTAGCCTCCTGTACCCTGTGCGTGGGTGTTGTCTACTGGATTTCAAGCAAATGCAAATCTTATCAATCCTTAAACAGAAATAAACAATAGTACCAAGACATTCTTATGAACATCCAACACTAGAATTTATTTTGGACTATTCAAAAGATAACACTATGCAGAATCATTTTGGTACAATGACCGGTTTGGGGAGCTGAAAGACAACAACATGACAGGGGTCTATGTGAAAGGAAGGTGACCGTTGCTTTCCCTGGAAAGAATGTAATGTGACTGTATAGTTTAAAAATAGGTATATATTTTTTAATAGACAATTTAAAAGGATGTAATTTCTATTTTTACCTCTCTAACTATACATAGAGATAGTAGAGATATATATAAATACACACACACATATATATAATTGCATAACAACATGACACAGAGAAGCAAGGTCAATTAAAACCTGCAACTGAAGCCTCAACCTTGGTACTTTGTAGCATGAGAACTATTTGTGTTATGAAGACTGGGAAGCAATATGCTCATTTGAAAATCCATAAAAACATGATGACAAATCGAAGTAAAAATAGTAACAAACTGCATTGGAGGGTAGTAAGTCAACAACTTTTAACCTTATAATAAAGTTGAACACAGTTTTATCCCCTATGGCTGGGTCTGTTAACAGACAATGCTGTACAGAATTCTACTGTAATTTAACATACAACTTAAAGGCTCGTTTAGTAAGCAAATTCTATACATTCAGATCATAATATCCCAGAAATATTTATGACTCCTGTAACATACAGATCACTGAGATAGATTACATTTTAATGAGGACAGTCTTGTAAGAATATAACAGCAGCTGTACTAAATCAGATGAGAAGCAAAATATACTCTATGTGGTCGTTGTAGCCAGTTTACGACACCCAGAAAAAAGCAAACAAAAACATGAATAGGAAAACGTATTTCCCAGATTACAGTGATCTGTGATTCTGCATTTTGGACTATCTACATTATTTTTTAGGTCTTTAGGTCTTTTGACCCCATTTTTATATCTGTCTTCTGCCAGTACAAGTATGCATGAATGAAAAAACTCAGCTGTGTGCTGTTAACAAGTATTTCCTCAATCTCTCAATCTTTTTTTGGTCTTTACTACCGTTCACATTTAATTTGATGTTTTATCTTGTTTTCTATTAATCCATAATCTGTCATTTTCCCCAAGTGTTTACTATATTCATGCACTTTAGCAAACGTAAGATTTCTATTTATTACCAATATATTTAGACTTTATCTTCATTTGCTCAAGTAGTTGAAATTTTTCCCTTGCACATCTTTATCACCAGAAACTAGACTTTCAAATTGTAACAAATTTTGACAATTTTTTAAAATATAGCTCACTAAGTAAGAGAAAGGTAAAGTGTTCCCTTTCCAAACATGGCCCTGAAATCGAATCTTTAAATACATTTTCCCATGACTGCTTTGTGGATTAGCTAGTCAAGCTGCTTACAAGAGTAAAGTTCTTAATTGGATCCTGAGCGATGCATAGGACCTGTTTCAAAAGGTTCTGAAAAAACACTCTGAGGCAATGACCATAATGCACTCGATATCCTTGCAGAAACAATAAAAACCTGACCAAAACACACTCCTATTGCAATTAAACTTAAAAGCAAAAAACAAAACAAAAAAAACCCTCAAGGAAGGTAAAACTAAAGAAGTGTTTTGGAGACACATTGAAACTACTTAAATCTACTGTATGGAAGGTCCAAACCCCATCACAAAAAACTGACAGAAGTAAGGGCTATAGGAAGCCACAATGGTGAAATGGCAGGATAAAAAGATTATTAAAATAATTAATGGACTTAAAAAAAAAAGAAAAAAAATCTTTCCTTCCCTCCCCCCTGCCACACCCCTCCACAGGGCCTGGACTCATACAGCTATTCTTACCAATGCTTAGAGAGGTTGTTTTCCTTCTCAACTGTATTTACGGAATGAAGGGTTTATAGAAAGCTCCCAACTTTAAACTTAAAACATAAATTAAAATTAGAACAAACTAATTTAACTGGAGATTAAAATCTACAGGGATAAATACTCTGAAGGATAGACTTTTCTCCAGCAGTAAGACTGTTCTTTATAATCTTGCAAAACTGAACTAAAGTTGATTCCCTAAGAAATAGTTTAGGGTTGGTATCTGTTACTACTGAAGCAATCCCGGCAATGGACACTTAGAGAACACACCAAATAAAAATCAAACAGTAACAACTGATACTGGGGTGCCATCTGCCTTAAACTTGCATAAGACTTTGAAAAAGTCCTTTCCCAATTAGAAGGTGTCAAGGACAAGTCTTAAATATGGAACAGGACTTCCTTTTGTCTAAACCTTAATTGCTAGAAGCTGTCATAGCCACTCCATAGCTCTCCTGTTTCCATTTTCTTCCTGGAAGCCTATGCCACTGGTAGCTAGGGGTAAATGGGCACCTAGCAGACTCAGCACTAGTATTGTTATTTAAACCACTTGAAGGAATTTATTTTAGCCTTTTAGACTGGATTCCAGTCCAGCTGTTACCACTTCTCTAAGTAGGTTGCAATGTAATGCAATGAGACATATGGGTAAAGAGGTCTAGGTACTAGGACATTATTCCTGAATTTTTTGTACAAACCTATTGTCCTTTTTACCTTTATCTGTCCCAACCTACTTCATGAAGATGGGCAGGAGAAAAAAAAATAGGAAAAAAGAAACACTAGATTTACCCTTTCCTCCTGTGGGAATAATTCTGATTTAAAGGGAAGAAGTGATCTTGGGAGACTTGACCCCTCAAATGTCTCAAAAACAGCTTCTCAAAAACAATTTCTTTGCAGTGTGTCCATAGTGGTCAGACAAGTTTGTTCTCCTGAGGGCTTAAGTCTGAAGAGGTGAGGCTGTTCTCACAGCTGCTATGAAAAGTGGCAACAAAGAAAAAACTAAAGGAAAGTTTTCCATCAGGCCTAACAGCATCCATCCAGTGAAACAAGCTGCTGTATTTTGTCCAGCAACACCAACCCCTGATTTGGATAGCTGTCTTATTCCTACAGAAATAAAATGATTCAATTCAAGAGAGCAGGCCCTAATCACAGATGTATCCCCCCACCCCTTCTGAAACCCAGAAAAGGGTACAGCAACACCTTCTCTTATCACTCTGGTGCCCAGCTTTGACAAAGCAGCAGAGTATTCAACATCGCTGAGATCTAGATAAATAATTCAAAATTAAGAATAACCAAGTTCAAATTTTGGAAGCGACTCTGAAAAAGAAAAGCTGAGAGGCCCAATTACCCTTCTGGTTAATGCCAGGGAAGCAGCAAGAAACCCAGAAGGCTGCTTTGTACTGGATTCTCAGTGACTGACAAATCTGGCCTTTCCACAAGCTACAAACAGGCAAAAGTAGTCATTGTAACATCTATCTGTGATGGTCAAGTATAAAAACATTGCTGGGTTCACTGACTGAACTTTCAAAAAACCCTGTAACTGCAGATTGTGTTGAGAAAGATCTAGCCAATGTTTGCCAAAGTCTATTTATAAACCTATATAAAAGGGTCATGATGAAAGGGCAAAGAAACCTGAAGCAGCAGAGCACAGTCGCTCTGGCATTATATAATACATAGATTTACTTTGGTACGTGGTATCAGCACAAGTACTTCAGTAGCTACCATTCTCAGCTATCATTCTCTTTTTCTAATACTGTGTTTATAGAAAAAAAAATAATAATCTAAGTAGCTGAGAAAAGTTAAAAAAATCCAAATATATCCTAAATTTTATACTAGACTAAACTCCATGGCAAAGTTTTAAAACGTTAGAAAAAAGTATCAAAGATATTGCTTTAGCTCCGGAAAGTATTTTTTTATTTACTAACATTACTTTAATGATGCAGTCAGACTGAGTTGATATACTATTTCCCTCAGATAAATGCTATTTACAGCATGCAGTTCCTTCCTCCATTTATACAAAATTAGAACTAACTACATTTGCGTAATGAAGCAATTCTTCTCCTTTTAGGCCAACATAACTGCCGAATCAAAGCAAGTACATATTATAAAGCATGGGCATCATTGTAATACAATAATAAAGCTTACCTGATTTGAAGATCCAAAATGATCTGCCTTTTGTCCACATTTTCAGTGTACACTTTTACACCATTTATCCGCAGAGGCTGAAATAATGAAGTGAAAGTTGAATTCTACTAAACTATATTATACTGAACTCTTTAACTATGAAATAAAGGTGGATATAGGCAGATTCATGCCTGAAGGAAAGAATTTACTATAAACATTATTAAAAGGGGTGAAGCAAAGCTATACATTTAGCTCAAAATGTTATTTCAAGGGTAAAAATTACCTTGCTAAGAACCACTCAACCACAACTTTTCTGGCAATTACCCTGGGTTTAAACCACTAGATTTCAAGATTTACCAAAGATTTAATATCAAGATTTCCCTCACCACCCCCAACATCTCATTTCTCTGTACTAGTACATGTCTAACACTCCCGTACAAAGCATTCTTTTCCGTGCAGCTAGAACAACATGCTAAATTTAATTCACAAAAATGTAGTTGCTGTAAATGGAATTTAGTTGAAATGGATGGAAGATAATCCATAATCCCCACAAAAAGTTGTGTCAACCACTCTGTGTTCTCTCTCTAAACCGCTGCGCTCACGCTCCCCCCCGCCCCCCCTACAGAAAAAACACATACCAATCAAACATTCTGAAGACTCAAACGTTCATCAAATACTAGGTGGGAAAGGATGACCAATGACCTCTAGTTAGCACCACCTCCTGTCCCATTTTGAGTTTTTGCTTTCTGGAAAAATTGCCATATTCCTATTTACACCTTTTTAATAATTTAAGTAAAATGGAAATTTCCCTGCTGTCAGATTCCCACTGTCTTTGGGGTTGTGCGGCTCACAGGATTCAACTCAATCAAGGCTGCGATGCTAAGCAAGAACAGCTGCTTCTCACGTTCAAGATAACAGTCCAGCTGCAGAAGCATACAGAGGTGTGGAAACTAATTTAAACCCTTCTCAAAATGAGTACTGCTTAAAAGGAATGCTATTCTATAGTCTGTAATACAGGTGTATCTAGGGCAGGACAGAGCCCTGTGTAAAAGGATTTACAACTTAAAAAAAACAACCAAAAAAAGGCACACAAAAGGTGCAGTAAAGTATAATGAACTGTGACAAGCAAGAGGAACACAAAAGACAACTTCATGAAAAAGCTGTTAAGCTACATCTTAAGAGAAGAAAAGCTCACACTGACACAGGTAAGAATAACTAGTGCCGAACTTATTGCAAGCAGAGGTGACTTATTCTTAGCTTAGACTGGTTAAACAGGCTCTTCTGCAGGCATCTAAGAGCTATATATTATGACCCCCTTCTTTCATGAGACCAAACAGAAGGTAAACACCTCTCTACTCCTTGATACTATGGTATGTGCAGTTCTTTGGAAAGCTGAGCCAGCAGCGTCGTCACTGGACTGGGTACATAACATGATTAAAAGTTCATCTGTTACAAGAAAGGTAATTGCACCTAGGTCATCTGACAAGAAAAGGATAATGCCTCCTGCTCACTTAATGTAAAGCATTACAAAAATAGTATTAAAATTGTGTTGCTATAAGCTCTTCACATGACTGGGTGTTACAATACTTTGAGTCTTCTCCCAATTCTCAGGCAAATTTCTGAAGCAGAGACCCCAGGAAAAAAATAAAAAAATAAAAATGAAGCCCAAAAAAGCAGCCACACACTTTATTTTAATGTTACAGGAGAAATCAAAATCAGGCTTACCACCAAGTGTCACCAAGAAACATTTTTGTGTAGATTTAAACAGGTTACACGAAAACAGTACGTGAGACAGAACCTCTTAAAAAAACTTCACCAGACACTGACCTGGTTACCAATATCAATCTTTGTAAAACTGAAGGTACTGAGGTGGTTGTTCGCTCCTCTTACTGCTGGTTCTATGGTCTCCCGGAAGAGTTTCTCAATAAATTGGCAAATAAAAGGCCACATCTGTTTTACAGTCTAAGGAAAAAAAGAAATATACATAGAACACAACTTCACACATAACTAAAAATATTTTTTAAGGCATATATAAGAAATTCTGTACAAAGTTTTAAACATACAAGTTTTCTATGCAGTTCATTACAGACATAAGAACTGTTTCCTTTTTACATACAGGAAAGCTTTCTGGAATTCTCAATTTGTGTGTTTTATACATTTGCCCAAATCTAAAGCACTGGAGGAAGAGAAAAACGGTAACAAGCATTTTCTTCTTTTATCCCACGAATGTATACGCAGTCAGCACTGATGCTGAATGTTGGGGAGAAGGGTGAAGAGGGTTATGCTTATTTGCATGTAAAGAGAGGAATAAGAAAAAATAGGTCAAGGGTATTTCTTAAATAGATACATAATGTTTATAAATGTAAAATTACAGTATTTTACTGTCATATCTGAAAATTCTTTATTGTTTATTTTTTCTCACTATTTTCTAATTAACTCATGTTCTTCTATGCTCTTTGAATCAAAAATATTTTTAGAAAACCCAAGATACATAGATCTGTATCTTAGATTATCACACTTATAAATCAAAACTGCAAAATTGATTTATTTTTAGATTGTAGGTCAGGAACCTACAGTAACTGGAAAGAATCCCAGACAAGTAGAACATAAAAGTCTGTGTTTACAGCTGCTATGACTTCCACACAATTATAGTTGTCATTATTTTAATGCTATGTAAAGTCATTCTCCAAAACTCACATTTCAAGATCACGAAAATAGACTTCATTTTTCTTGTGACTAACTGGATCAACAACCAGAAGCTTCAAGTGTAAAAAGAGCACAGAAAGTTAAAATTACTCTGTTCTCAGATTCCTGCCTCACCATTTTTTTAAAATCTCAGATTTCCCTCCTCCCCCTTCCCATTTGGAAGATATGCTAATAACTAGCCTTACCTTGTTGAGCCATTCTGCCCTCTCTGTGTCTGGAAAATGGACCTAAAAAAAAAAAACAGAAAAATTGATACAAATACAAAACACTTCTTAAGTAATCATGTCCAGTCATTTATAATACAGTAAAGCTTAGGGATCTCCCTATGAGCAATGTATACAGCGAACAACATTAAGCAGTTAACATGCTTGACAAGAACATTAGAATTCAATCAGATAAAATACGAACTCGTTTCTGAACTACATAGATAGAAGTCCAATCACATATTTAATAGTAGAATCTAGAATCAAGTATTGCTTTAACACCATAAAAAAAACCTAATAATAATAATAAAAAAATAAGCACAGCTGACACAGCCTGTGTTAACCAAATCTACCTCTTATGTTTCAGGGGGTTTTAACCTGACATATGAGTGCCAGAGTCCTGACTGCACTTCTGCTTCTTTTCAGTCCTGCCAGATCTTTTGCAGTATCAATAAATCATGGCTAGAAATATTTAAACGGCGAAGCTGGAGCTCAGGAATATGGATTTGAGCTCCGCCAAAAGACCTTCAAAAGACATTTTTAGTGACTTCTTTTCTTAAACAACTGCAGAAATAAGTAAACGACAAAGTATGAGGGTATACACACAGGATGGAAAGTACCCATCACAACAGGAAAACACCACTTAAACACTGGAAGAACAGAGGCAGTTTTCCAGACACAGAAGGAGAGCACAGTTAGTAGCTTTACATCTTACACACACACACACAGATGAAAACCTGAAGCATTTCAGTAGAAGCAGAGTTAACAGCCATTTCTTTAGAAAGGAACAGCTTCTACAATGAGATGCAGATCACACTTCTGAAACACAAAGAGCCTTTGAACACACTGAAAAACTGTGACCTACATATACTGACTTTCGTGAAGCAATGTAGCAATGTGTCAACTGAATTGCAAAGTCTTAATCTCTTCATAGCATAACAGATTGTACCACTGGTTTTAACAGCAGTGCCTCCTGGTTATTTTTATTATGCGTATATCCCAAAAGTGAACAGGCAGCTAAATACACACTTTTTAAATTGTATCTTCAATAAGCTGGATTTAAAGGCAAGCCCTGTTAATAATTTCTTTCTTTATTTTTTATTAAATTCTAGCATTAACAATCAGCACTGTCATATTCTTGAATACACTCAAGTTATCTTCAGAGAAGTCTTCCATTTCATCTAAGCATCCATGTTTTAGCTTTGCTGGAGGATTGGCCCCTAAAGCGTAATTGTTATTGTCAGTTATTTCTCCAGCCTGTGCGTGTCTCAATATTTGCAGGCCCATAACTAAGGTAAGCCATACTTTTTCTACAGTTTCTTAGAGAATTTCAGATACTGCTTTCCTCCACTGTCAAAAGAAAGGCTCTTGCATCTTTTTCAAATGACTTTTTTCAAGTATATCACGTATCTATCAAAACCATTACAAGCAGCACAAGAATGACCAATGCTTGACTGTAACAAAAACATTCAATAGGATTTATTTTATGTAGGGAGTTCAAAGAATTGAATTATTAATAACGGATTGAGTAGTTTGGGGGCCACATTATTGTATTTTATTTATTTAGAATTAATTTCCTAGAAAATTCTGGTGAGTAGATTGTCAGAAGTCTGTATTTAGGGGGTTGGGCAGGGTTTTGTTTGCTTCCTTAAAAGCAAAAAATACTTGACGTTTTTGCATTTTCAACAAAAGAAGCAGTTTCTGTATGTACATGAATTTCTAGCTGAACAGAGTCCACACTCTGTTTTTGTCTTGCAGAGTTCTCTAGTTGTTTCCAGTGATCAGATCTTAAAGGAACAAAAAGAACAATCACTATGTTAACCCTAATGCTAATAAGTACCATTTTCACCTTTCTCCTAAAATATTTGCCTTCTGAATCTGCAGATGGAAAACAGCTGATTCCCAATAATTACTTATCTCTTAAGCATGATGTAGGATCATTCGTTCTGATCCATCCAATTCAATGTTGGATCATTCATTAAATATGTCATTCTGATTTGCTTAGGAGAGCAATCAGTGATATTCAAAGGGTGGGAACTCGAGCTGTCCCATACAGGGGAGAACATGAACAGCAGCAAAATAAATTAAAAAGAAACAACAAATTAAACACACAAATGAGGAAAGGAAAAGAAAATTCATGGAAATACCAAAAGCAAACCTGTTTGCTGTGAGCAATGCAAGACAGAATAGAGTTACCACTTTCACAATTCATTTTTTGTCCCTTATACAAGTACCCAGTTGACATCCAGAGGAGAGCCACACCAGGCTAAGAAAGACTTCCCTTCCTAAATATACTCTCAGCCCAGGTGAAATTCATCTTCCTCCACAGAGTGATCCAGCTTCACAGATTTCAGGTATAAACTCTCCAAGGCACAGGCCACATTCCCTGCACTACGCACGCAGCTGACTGGAACAAAACAGGGAGCATCTCCCTCTGGCAACCATCAAAGACCCTTCACATTGAGTCCCAAATTACGCAGAATCACTTGAGACAGGCTGGGAAACAAACAAGAGGCCACATACACTAGTCAGCTACACTAATTTATTAGTTTTGAATTTTATTTACTGTACGGTCTTTATTAAGACCTTGCTTAACAAGACATGGTGCTTAATTTTTCCACAGATTTAATAATTACTTGTCCTGTAATATGCCACACCTATCACGCTTCTACCATTATTTGAGGTAGTAGATCAATGCCTTAATTATATAAGCCTAGTTTACTTCTACAGTTGCACGTGTTAATCGGCAACAAATAATACAATGAATTACATCTTCCCTTCCTGTTTCTCATCCCTTCTCCATCCTTGCTTTTCTACACACTCTACTTTTAACATAATTCAGTTGTATTCAGTGTCTTTTCTGACATTAAAACCAGAGAGAACACAATCTTTCATCATCAAGACTCTGAATTTTTTTGTTCCAGCCAACCTTGAATCAGAAGTTAAGCGTTATTTAATCTCTAGATGCTCCACGACCAGTGAGGCTGAAAACGAGGCATAAATATTTATCAATCTACTAATTCCATACAGTTTTAGCCTGCTATATGAGACTGCAATATGAATGGCAACATTATATTTTACCTAAAGAGCTTTTGAAATCAAACACAATCTTACGCAAAGACAATTGGGGAAAGCCTACCAGCTGGAAGTTGGGGAGTACCAACTTTCAGTACCATCAGTCAGGATTAACACAAGAGCATCAAGGCAACTGCACAAACATTTTATGGCCAGAAACAGTAGCAGGAATCAGACTAACTGATGTGCAAAATCTGTTAACTCCTATACAAAATCTACCAGACAAGCATGATGGAAGGAGACAGGAGTCGAGGTTTGAGCAGACAGTCAACGACTAAAAGCATTTTCCACTTGGTTTCTGTTACTAAATTGCTCATGCAGGTTTGGTAAGTACTGCCTCATTTCAACCAGTTGGCATAGTTATTTATTATTCAAAGGAAAGTATAACTAGAGACAACTGTTCCAAGAAATACCCTAACAACCACGTTCAACACCAAAAACATAATACTACATGTTCCAGGAATGTTCTAATATTAAAAGTTATATTGCAATGTACTTGGAAGTGCTCAAAAGATGCATTTCTACACATTAAAAATACATGATTCGGTGTTCTCACGCAACTGCTTGTGCTCAGCTCTAAGCAACTCTTATTTACTTTCTGACATGTTCGTATCGTGCACTATCAAAAACTCAACCAAGAACATTTTTTTTTTTTAATGATCAATAAAATACCAGAAAGAGCCCAAGGAATGCAATTCCTTGTTCTGTCCTGGAAGCTAATAAAACAAAACAGAAAAAAAAAAAAAAACCAAAACAAAAAGAAAACCACTAACAAGCTCCTATTTCCATAGTAACAGCAGAAACATTTCTTACCCACAATTATTTTAATATTCAAATTGTATATACACTCTTCATATTGGCTAAATTAACTCCGTTTTCTGCCCAGATGATCATCTGCATCTTTCTAAGGAAACGAGGCTAGACAAAGAATAATAACCATTAAACTCAAAACGTACGGACTAAGGACTGGTGAGAAATTTTGGGAAGTCAAACAATAATCAGCAAATGGTATCAAATAAGTTTCAAAGTACAAATAACAATGATATTGCTGTCTTAAATATAATTCTTAGTTTACATTAGACCTTAGGGAGGTTTCACATATCTACATAAATGTCACTAAAAGCATGACAAGAAAATCAGAAAGAAGTTACAACACCCTTATGGAAATAATGGTGAACTGATCTCAGCACAAGCTACAGATATTCATAATCTACTTTAAAACATAAATTGCACAGTAGTTATTATTCACTGATCCTTTTACTCTAAAACACTTTTCCTTTTAAAATTATCTTCATATCCTTCTCCATCCTTAAATTTATCAGTCAACCCGTTATATTTAACTTCTATTTAATGATTATGATTAATACAGTATATCAGTCCTAAGGATTAATTACATGAACTGAAACAACAAAAATGGCACCTACATTGAAAGTACAAAACTGCTGCTATTGACCAGAGTATTCCATAAAGTGAAAACTTTTTTCACTATAAACCAATCACTTTCTCATGAATTGTGAATTGCAGCAAAGCAAGCAATAAAAGCAGTTTAGATTTAAAAAACAAAAAAACCCAACAAAACCAAACCAACAATAACAAAAAAAACCTAAATAAAGCCCCCACACCACTGTATATTGGCTTCCCCCAATGTAAAGTAAAAACTGAATTTTATACTACATTAAAAATGTGTTATAATAGCTATGTTTAATAGATACCCGAGTTAGCATTACTTAGTTTATGTCTAGTTTCTTCTATTTGCACTGTTTAATTACTTGTTGCTCCAGATTAAAATCTTAAAGACTCTGTAACAGCAACTTTTTGATTAATTATCAGGTCACACAGTATAACCAAGTTTCTTGATGTAGTTACAATGTAACTAAGTATTCTTGCGCAGTTTTCCAGTTATTTCACAAATATATTAGATAACAATCCCTTCTGCTTATTTTGGAAAGCTAAAATTACATACAAAAATCCTCCTCTATCAAAAGCACGTTTGTCGAGCTTAAACGTGAAAATATAAAAGGGCATCACAATTAGTTTTCACAGTCTCTTCATGCATCATCAGTGGTGGGAAAGCATCCCCAAAAGGAAATTCAGAACAGAAGCCCAACTTGGGTGCTCTAAATCACCTTCTGAACATACAGCACAAGCAGTTATTTAACTACTAAGCCTAAAATTAGGTGGTGTGGCAAAAAAGAAACACACTAAAATTAAATTGTCCTTCAAATTATAACTGCCAGATTAATTTGTCCAAATTTACTGCCCTTTTAACTCAAAAAGGCTAGAGATATTTAATAAAAGAATTAAGAAGAATCCCAGCATGAACAGAATAAAGAGTGTCATACAGTGATATTCAAGCTCAATTTAACAGCTATTTTCTCCAGTGTTTTCCAGTGGGTAAAGCATACTGGATGAAAGACATTTTAGGTAAAACAGAGTTGAGCAGGGCTAACGGCTTTATCCCATGTATTCCAGCCAGAATCCCTTCTCTCTCTGGAAAAAACGAGGAGCAGCAGTAGGTCAAGTATTTGTTCTTTTCCAAAAGGAATGGATGCAGAGTCTTCTGCTACTCAACACAACCTGAGGAGGTTTACCCTCAGTCACATATCGGGGGGCAGCTGTTCCTTCCTAATAGGAGGTAAAGAAGGTGGGGGGCTGGAAGGGAAAGCGGAGACCCCAGGCTGTCTCCTTTTACTCAAATAAGCCACCTCCAGGGTTATCCTACCAATTTTCCTAACTTCTTCAACCCCAGAAATACTGTAGCTCCCGTATCTTCTGAACTAGAGGAAAAACACACTAAATATTTACTGTTGCAGAACTGCAGGATTCAGTACTCCTGAAAGAGAAGGTTAAACTGATAAAAATTAGTGCTCCTCAAAAATGCTGCAATTAACCACAGGCATTTGCTACTAAATTAACAAAAACTGCTATTTCCAATATTTTTGGTAAGCTGATTCTGTTTAGCATGCTTTGGCATGGATTTTGGGTTTGCAGTCTTAAATATATTAAAATGATTAGACTTTGCACATCAAAATTCATATTCAGTATTACAAATGCTGTATGTTTTCTGTATGGGGATTAAGTAGTATGGGGATTTCAGTATGGGGACTCTTGAAACAGTTTCACTGAGAAGATCTGGGATGTGTTGCGTATGTAATGTCTTTCAGCAGAAACATCTGGAAGATCCAGAAGTAGGCTGAACATAGAAAATCAGTTTTGTCAAATACACTATCAAAGCCCAAAGGGTACTTAACATAAACGGTAGTTAGAAGGACCTGTGTAAATCAGTGTGACTAACCTAAAATTAAACCTCTGCAGAATAACCAGTACAGGTTTTAATAGTAATTGTTTTGATAGTAATTTGATATTAAAAAAAACCACACAAAACCAAAAACCACAACATCAGAAAAATTAAGAGGAGGGAAACAAAACAAATCCCCACAGACAGAGTCAGTAAGATACAGAGATAGAGGAGGTGGGGAAGGGCCCCAGAGTCGTTGCCATGGCTCTCTGATCACTACAAAACCTGAAAGTAAAATGGAAATCTAGGAAGAAGTGGAAACACATCTATATGGAAGAAACAGTTGTAATGCCAAGCAAGGTATTTATTTATAAACTGGAACGTAAGCCATTAAAGTGCTTGGACAACACATCGGAAAAGAAAATAAACCTTTAAAAAAAATAAAAAAGGAACTACATGCCCTTTGAGTCAGATTTGCACCTATGAGATAAGAGTGGCAATAGAAACACATACTTGGTGTCCCACCAAATTTTTCTAAAACATTCTACCAGCACAAACACTGTCATCCCACGTGAGCTGCCACTGTCAGTTCAGCAAGTCCTAAGAACTGCCATGGCAAATTATAGACAGCTGTTCAGCACAACTTTTCCAGGGTGATCTCTACCGTATCCTCCCCTGCCTCACAAGCCACCGGCTTCAGAGTCAGCATGAGCATCAAGGTGAAAAATAATTCTTTCAACAACACTGCAATTAAACACAGAACAAGTTGGCGCCTGTACGAAGTCTGATTTCAACACCTCTGGGTTTCAATACTAACACAGCTACTATAATAAAATTAACATACCTCAAGTAATAAAAATTAGATTCTTTATATGGTATAGAACGTTTTATTTCATTGAAGCCCTCTGTTACTTCTGTTCCTCTCCCCTTCTTCTTAAGGTCTAAAGAAAGGCCTAATTTACTGACCAGTTTAAACCTGGAATAAACCGCAGCTCCCAGACACAGGATCCTGCTATGCCCTGAAGGACATATTTCCTAACATAACATTTGTAGATATAGTATCTGGGAGACAAGGAAAGTGACCAGCAGCACACAAGCTGTTTTTTGTAAAGTCAGGCTAAACGAGCATAAAGCAGGTCTTCATTAAATGCTGCAAATGGCAGCAGCACTGTAGGAAGAGTCACGGCTACCCATACACACTGCTGAACTTAACTGAAGCCCAAACTACACAAAGGGATCTCACATCCAACCTTTCTGCTGTGCTAGAATTAAAACATAAAATTAAATTCAAAATATTTAACACATTTAAATTTTACCAATGACAATAAATGTACCTGTTTCTCATTTAAATAATACAAAGGTGCTACTTTGTTTAGATTTTTAAAAAAGTGTACATATATATATATAAAATACACATATAAGACTGTAATTGAGAAAGTTGTTCCTCTGGTTTCCTTCTCATTACAGAATTCACTGGAACAGCATTTAGAAAATTAACAATCCTCCAACTTTTGCTAGCTGCCTAGCCAAAATCTGATCAGCTTAAAGTTGTGGAAGCTGTGGATTCAGAATCCATCCCTCTGCAGCCCTGCAATACCACCAGAATATTCTCATCTGGACATTGCCCTGAACTTCTACAGCAAACAATGTCTTTGGCAATGCAAAAATAATGCTGTATTTGCAAAAGAAAAGTCCTGCCTAAAAGAGGTTCCAGAGCTCAGATAAACTGAACCAGCAGCCCAGAAGCCAGTCATGCAATTCAGAGCTGAAGGATGCTGAGACATTACAAAGCACAACAGTTTCATTTTCTCCACGCGTATCTTCAACTTCTATTAAATATGCTTCACTCATACTGGCAGTGAGGCTTGTCAAGAACTGCATTACTGCTCAGCAATTTGACTCACCAGTACAAAAACTAGATAAAATTTGCCTAAGTGCTGCTATTTTTGCAGAGATGGAGCAAGTATGCTGCAATACAAAATTACCCAGAAACCTCCTACGTAGCAGCAACTTGCCATAACAAAATCCTCCGGAATAGGCATTACAAGTAGCTGCTTTGGAAGAAAGACAGAAGAGTAGTCTGCTAGCTAGTAAAGGACCTGGGAAATCCTACTCCTAGCCTGATGCTCAGCTTTTGCAACCCCAACTCGAGGAAAATTGTTCAGCCTAGAAATTAAAAACTGAGCACCGTTTAACTTCCAGAACCATCGTGGCTTAATCACCTGAAGAGCAACACACACAACAAAAATCCCTTGCTTTACCACTAATGGTTACACAATTTCCTTCCAAACATCTGGAAATACATTGGCATGGGTTTCTGTCATATCTGGATGCAGAATCTACTCTAAACACAGCACACCAGGTCTGCTAGAGTGAATCATGCAGCTTTCCTTCGCTCGTCTGTTACCTCTCTCCAAACAGAAACCTTTAAGCCGTCAGTCTCTACCACAGATTCATCTTCTGTGCAGCCCAGTTTCAGAATTATCTTCAAGCACTAATACTAGCAGTATATATCACAACTCAGGCTTCGATAGAGAGATTAAATCAACACTGTAACCAAACTGCTTTATTCTCTCTGCAGTTCCAGTTGATCTCGTCATTTTTCCTGAATTGTTGTGTTCATACTTCTTTTCTACCTTCCAGCTGGAAAAGGATTTTAAGTTTTCAGTGATCAATTATTGGTTTGAACTGGGACACGACAGTAAAAAAAATTTAAAAAAAAAACAGAAGTTGCAGGAACCTTAATGGTTTTCTGTTTCTGAAGGATTCACACGCAGAACCTCTGACATAAGATTGATAACCTGACACAGAAAGAAATGTATTTTTCATACCTAGTTAGTATTTTTCTCTCTTTTCTGGACCAAGTCTACAACAAGATCTCTGCTTCCCAGGGTGGGAGACTTAACTCAGCAGTGTGGCACAGTACATCAAATTTGACAGGAAGTGTTCCTAAGACTCAAAACAAGTTATTGCAAACAAGAAATAGAGCCTGTAGAACTTAATTTCGCTAAATAGAAGGATTAGTCTTCCCTTAATCTTTCTCTACAAGAAAAAAATTCATCATGATAAATACACAGACTGAGGAAACGAGGTTATGCTTCTCACAATTTGATGGCTAGGCTTTTTATTTTAATTTTTAAAATCTCTTTAATATAATAATAAAAAAAATCCCTTATATTTCATATTAAGGGATTTATATGCAAAAGCACTCATTAAATCACTGGATATACTAGCAATGCAAGGACTAAAACCATCATCATGTTCAGCATACGGGTCCACCAAGACCTAACAAGTCATCTGTATTTACATTTTCCTGACACCTGACTGGTGCCTGCTGCCTGGCAGACCAGCAAAAAGCCTGCCCTTCAATTCCACCCTTGAAGTTCATATCCGGCACTCAGAACCCATCAAGAATAAAGACCCACTGAAAGATAGCAATCTTCAAGGTTACAGGGAGTGGAAGACTCCTAACAAAACTACTTCAAGGCATTCTTCATCTAACCATTTACCAGTCTTCTAAGTTGTCAGCAGGAACAGAAGTGATGTTGAGCACCTCTAAGTGAGGCAACATAAGAATTTAGGTTTAACATTTTGATTGCTTACTACCCACATTTACAATAGTGCTGTTATCTACACTACTTCCTTCTTCAGAAGATCAGAATGCATTATCAACTGTTATGACAGCAGGATGTCCTTTTCACAGAATCACAGAATTGTAGGGGTTGGAAGGGACTTTCAGAGATCATCTAGTCCAATCCCCCTGCCAGAGCAGGTTCACCTAGAGCAGGTAGGACAGGAATGCTCCCAGGTGGGTTTCAAATATCTCCAGAGAAGGATTTTCCAATCTCACCTTCAGTGGGCATTCACAGCAATAACAATTATATTTTAAATGCTGATGTCCAATGAAAGGCCAGGACAGGCAGAGTTAAAAAAAAACTAACCAAGAACTGAATAGCACAACACTACACAAGCGAAATATAAAGAACTGGACTTATACTAATTAAAGTTTCACTATTGCACCAAGTTATAGACACCTAGTGCAACCAATGTTTACAAAATAACATTTTTTGATAGCCCAATGTTAGTACATCTCCAGATTCCCACAAGCATTGCAATCGTTACTAGAAGCAGGGACACAGATTTTAAATGTTTCAACTGCTGAAAGGCATAGTGTGAACCATAGCTGTAAGGACGCACTGAATTCTACCACTTGAAAAATCTTGCACAGTATGACTTTTTGATGTCTTATCAACTTTACCCTTTTATTCTCAAAAGTAATTTTATTCCTTCTCCTCCTCTCTCACATAAAGTCTTAATACCTTGAAATTCAAGCTTTCAGGTTTTAAAAATTTTATAAAGGCATTAGCACCTTATTTCCAATTTGTCACATTTCAAAACATGACATCCTTCACGTTTTTAAGCCTGTATAACAAATTCTTTTTCAGTTCCCTTGAAAATCCAGGCATGTTCCCACTCTGCTGCATACCAGAGTGCCTAGCTCTCTTGACGGTTAAAAGAAGAAAAATTTTCCTCTCTGGATTGCTGAATATTAGCTTTCAAAGTAGCTTATACAGCCAGTGTCACAGCACAACTTACTATCCTTTGAATTGTCTATGGCTATGAAAAGAAGTGCTGGGCTCTGCACCAAACTGTCGCCATCCTTGTTGCTGCTGTCTAGACTAAAACATGGAAGTTTTCTTCTCCTTTCACTCCACTGACCCACACCACCCGCTCTGCTTTATTAAGCCCTGCAGTCAGGAGCTCGGATTCACTAAGACTACAGTCCCTGCACCAGGGAGATATTATTCCTGTTAACACTTGCAAGATTACATAGCTAATCTCTCTCAGGGAACCATGCAGGTGTTCTGTGTAGACTAAAACTGACATAAATTTTCAAGAAAGGACAGTGTTCAGGAAGTACTGACCAATCTCTGCAGGACCACCTGTCCTCTGCTCAGGCAGACTAACTGTCCTTTCCTGTCTTTAACTGGCTTTCTAGCAGCTAATTACTGAAGAGTAAAATTATCTCCTATGACTCAATGTGCACATTTTAGCATGAAATATCTCCATCTACCAAACTCCAAATTTTATAGGTTAACACTTTTTTTTTTTTTTGCTTTTTAGATGTAACCTATAACTCACAATACTTTTGAAACAAATCTATGTGAACTTCAACAAGACAAATATCATTCACTTTTTATTGGTTTGGGGGTGAGCAAACTGCAAATTTGTGTTTGAAAATACAAAAGAGCAAAAGGGAGAACTTGAATTTTTCTTGTGGTACTCAAACTGAAATACAGTATGAGAGCATGCAAATTCAAGCTGGGTTAATCTGCATCCTAAGAAGTCAAACAAGTCTGTAGAATATACTCATTAGGTAGCTCTTATGTGCCTGTTATTTAGTTCTTAGACTAAACGAAGATATGAGCACACTCCTGTTTTGACTGAATCTGACTCCTCACACCAGCAAGAGCATGTAACTTCTACATACTGCACCTCATCCAGTACTATCCAGCCAGAGTTTATGTTTAAAAAATGTTACAATAAGAATAATCAGAAACCATTCAAGGTATAACAGGCATTTTTAAATCCTCCTGTATCACTTCTAGCTGAAACACTAGAAACTTACTACACAAAATCGAGAAAGTATAAAGAGCATAGACTGTCCAGCAGTTTTGATGAACCTGTAAATATTCAGTGATAAACTCTCTCTGAAATTATAAAACTCTGCTGAGAAAGTAACAGAAAGCAGAACCTTCTAATAATGTGAAGCCAAAGAGTGGTAGTGTTTGGTTTGGGTCTCAGTTAATACAGTGAATAACAAATGGTGGGGAGGAAAGCCCTAGTGAAGCTGATATTATCAGGTATCGATGACAAACAGATAACATCTTTAACTCTTTCTGGTTCTTCCATTCAAGCATTTAACCAGGTCCTTACACCAAGCTCTTATACAAAGCTCAATATTTCTAAAACTCAGGTGCACACTAAAATTTCTAAGATTCATGACATTTGTTCTCTACCCTCTCTAAAACAAGTTTGACTCCCCAATGGACTGTATTTCAGCACAGAATCCAGTATGGTGTTATTTGTTAGAAAAAGACACTCAAAATATATCACAGATTCGATTGGCAACACATAGCATAGAAACTTCTGCGCTAGAGATCAAAGGTCCAGCTAACACAGCAACCAGAAGTGATGCCTAAGGAAAAAGAAAAAAACAAAGCAACTCCATAACTATGGAGTTATCCTTCCCTGAATATCCTCTCAGCTTCTGTGAGGACTGGCTGTAACCTGTAGGAGCTGTTGTCGTTCTCCTTCATCCTTTCTATCCCCAACCCTCCACCCCCCCCAAAAAAAAATTAATTCCATTTTACTAATACCCTTGTATCAGATAGCTCACTTGAGGCAAAACTGTTCTAGATTTTTAGGGCAGCCTTTATCCTCACACGGGATCATGCTGAAAATACAAGACCAATGAAATACATAACTGGAAAACACTGAGCACTGAGTTCCAATCCTCTGCAATTGCAGGCATCATTATCCTATTTCTGTTTATAAACTCCACCTTAAAACCACAGAGTTTGCTGCCATTGCTCAGTACAGACCAGGAAGGGCAGCTCTAGTGTGTTTTTGGTAGGCTGCGTTGCTAAGGAAAGACACTGAAGCACTCCCTGCTAAACCAAGTTTCTAAACTTAGGTATGCTACATCATATGTTTGAGTTACAAGGTGGAACCAAAACCCAGACTGCCTCCCAACTAAATTAACTATTATCCTCATCCTTAAATATCAATCTTACTACTTTGACTCTATGTGTTAGTCACAAAAAATACTTTAGAGGAAGAAAATCTTCATCAAATGACAGAAGATAACATTCAACACAAATAAAAATCCCTATCAAATTCCCACCCAGTAATATCACTTGTTTTTTAAGTAGAAATGGTATTTTCATTATCTATTGAAAATATTTAACAAGCATGTTTTCAATCTGCGCCTACAGCTTGTAATTCCAAATCACGGATCTCTCTTTCAATGGCCTATCTTTCAGCTAGAATATCTGTCCAATGACTGAGTTTAGCACCTCTTATCCAAGAAGCTATTTTAGAAAAAGCAGAGCAAGTGTACTTAAATCAAACCTGCAGAAGGAAAGGATACTACTAGAACCGCACCCTCCAAGGAAAACATGTAGGCTTGTGCTACTGGATTGACACATATGGCACCTGTACAGTACAGCATCCAGCAAGTTGCAAATCTCCTGCAAGACTTTCTGTCAGTCAGAGAGTCACCAACAGGAAAGTATTGTGGGAAGGTCAGAAGACATAGGTTTTCATATATAAATGCAAAGCTTATTGTTGTTGGTTTTTTTAATTCTGAAATTAGAAAAGTGGGTAAAATCCCGGTCCAAGTAAAGTCAACTGCCAAACTCCCATGAATTCAGTAGGCTCCAAGGAAGAATCCTTCAGCAGGTGGACACAACATATAAAATTTTGCCCTGGTATGTGGATATGGTGCCTAAGAAAAATACAACATTAAAAATAGATTGACAGCCCAGCACTGAGACTTAAAATTGACACTGAGGAACTCAACTTTCATTAAAAATAGTAAAAAATTGAAATAAACAGAATTTCACACTTACAGAAGTTGCTGTTCTAGACTACACACAGAACAAGTAGGAGGACAAAGCGTGCTTGCAGTGTCTCTCTACAACTGTACAATAATTTTCACCAGAAAGTGAGTTCAATGCCAAAATACACCATTCACAGCACTACAAGATTTATCATCATCCACAAACAGATGAATACTGTCTGGCAGGCACCTCTGAGTTTGCAACATAATAAAGTCCACGCTTAGCAAAAAGGAAGACGAAGCCCCTCAAGTGGAATTGAAGCAAATGGGTACCAAAGGGCATGCAGTACCTTTTCTCCAACACATGAATACATGTTGCAATATGTTCATTAAAACACACCTAGATATTTGACAGTCCTGTTTGTCGTTTGACTGGTGTACACAGCAACATTTGTTCTGTCACTTGTCTATCCATGCAAGTCTTTACAAGTTAACAAAGACAAGGGAAAAATAAAAATACTGCTCTAAGTAGGAAATCTAGAGTTAAAACCAACATTTAACTTTGTTTGTTTGTTAAATTAGTAACCAGGTTCCAAGAAGATGACGTCTTTTAAAAGATCAGTAGTAAATACAAAAATACAAGTGACTAAACAGAAATAAAAAGCCCGGTTGTCAACTTGCAACGCTCCACTTCATCCTACCAAAATTCCTGCAGGCCCTGGTTCCAGGAAACATCCCCTGTGATTCCAGCTTCCTGCAGACACAGACACTTTCTCTCATGTTATGACTGCAAACCATCACTGATACCGTCTTTCAAAACAGTTGTCTTACAGTGCTCTGCATCAAAACATTCTCCAGCCTCTGTTAAAGAGTTTTTCCATTCTAAAAAACAGGGAAAGTGATCACAAACTCTAAAAAACATAAATCCTCTTTCTAGGCTAGGCTATTTTTAAAACAATACTGGAAAACTAAAGAATATGCCTTCCCCTGATGTTTGAGGAGTTCAATGTTCGGCAATGTATGTTTTAAATGGTACTCCATTAATTTCTCTGCTTTTAATGCAAACTCTCTACACATAAGCAAATAAAATAAGTGAAGAGTTCCTATATTTTTTGAAAGAATATACTGTAGTTTTTACATAAGCAGTTACAAAACCAGCCCTTCTGTGGAAAGTAAACTGTAGAAAAACCACCATCTTGAGTACGTAGCAAAGATTTTCAATAATGCCATCAATTTATTTCCGGGTAGCATGCCCAATCAAGTGTGTGTAGTTGCTGACCTGAACCACAAAAATTTGTTTCTATGCACACAACCATTGCTTACGCTCAGCAAGTGCGTGCATGAAGATGTTTACCCTCAACTGAAATTATATTATCGTATAAAGGCAGTTACTGCCCTTCAAACAAATAATGGGTAGCAAGTAGCTGAGTGATTACAATTAGATATTTTCTTAGATGCAAAGGAGGAATGTTCCAGTGTTAGATTGCTGGAATTGTTGGGTGTTTGAAAGACAGGATGAAGAGGCAGCAAGAGTGAAGAAGAGCTGGATACCTTTTTCCTTATATAAATGCAGCACAGAGCTGCCACCTCTTCTCTCATATTACTGATTATCATGAATGTTGAAGATAACCAAAGCACTCAGGGATCTCCTGAATATTCTTTACCCTAAATTCAACCGTTACAAACGGTCTATATTCTTCCCAATTTAGCAGTAAAAATAGCCATCATAAATCAATACTACATTAATGAATGACAGCAGTAGTAAGTCACTTTATGAACATACTGCCTACAATTGAATCATAACATTAAGCACACAAACTCTTTAAAGAATGAGTTGCTTATAACTGATACTTAAGCTCACCACTTCTGCATTTTAATCCACACCTACTGTCCCACTCTGGATACTTGCATAGTGTATAGCTGGAACAGAGATAATCAGATCCTGGTTGCAGTTTACAACAAAAGGAAGACTTTTCTTACATGTCAGCAACCCTTTTTACCTATATATGGCTTCACAGCAATTTCAAAGGTTTACATTTTAAAGATTCAAATATTGGTGAATGAACAGTGGGCAACTGCAATTGCTGAATTATTCTCTGATTTTCAAAATTTTATCTTTTACATATCCAAGAACAATCTAGTCACTCTATACCTGCTGTATCATTAATAGAGAGAAATAAGGACCACTGGAGAATCATCTGACACCTTGAAACATTTCTCCTATGATCAGATAGAGTCCTCTGGAGATGCCTGTATTGCTCATAAAGAAGATCTCAAATAAATTCGGACTTGTATGTCTGAATTTAGGGTCAGCACATTCCAGCTCTAAGTGGAAATAAACCGAATATTAATTCTGTGAGTGGAAATAAATTTCTGTCAATTAAAAACAACTGCCTGAACTACAAATAATCAAACACCCAGTTCCCTAACATCTACCTTCAAGAAATCTTGCCCATGGTAATGCCACAGTAACTATGACACTTTATTTGACTGCTCCTAAGCAGAACCTTCCTTAGCCTGCACTTCTCTTGAATGTTTGTACACGTGCAGGGAGTAATATATGCAGTCAAGTATCACTGTTCACTCCTAAACTCTCAGCAGATTTTACAGCAGATGCTGCTGCAGACTGCTAATAATTTCTTTTAGAAGTTCTACAACAGAATATTTACTACACGTATTAATTAAAATCTAACAGCTGTGGCCCACATTATTCCTTGCTAAATTTAGGCACATAAAAAGTAGCGGTGAAGTTGTGACCTCATTACTCCAGATTCTTATTATACAGAGAAAAGGGACCTCCTGCAAAAAATGCAGCTCATCCCCTTCCCACTAACTAAAGACAGATGGCAGAAAGAGACATCTCTGAAACGGGGCGCCCAAGTTCAATAGGATGAATCTACATTGCAGTTCGCTACAGCGAACTTCATTGAGTGTGCTAATTGGCAATAGATTTTTATGGCTTTTCCTGTTGATCGTGTTGTTCTAGGCCTGAATCCCAGCCCAGTAAAGCTAAGAGATATTTTCAGCAGTCTACAATCTGTACGCAGCTCTTAATCACATGTAATAGCTTTCTTGCAAAAGACAACTTGAGTTTAGAAGAATGCAGTGATGACAGTTAAAATTAAATCAATCCCCCCTGAATAAAATGCCATAGTTATTTTCAGAGATCTGCATAAATAGCAGTTAATTTGCAACTATGTCATTCCAGCTGAAAAAAGTATTTTCAAGAACTTGATAAAGGCTTTTCCATGTACAACTAGCCTCCAAAGAAAAAAAGCAAGGATTTTATTTCTTTTCAGTATCAAAGGGATGTTGAAATCAAGTCCACCATTCTTCTTGCCATGTATGATTTGCTGCATGGGATACAGTCCTGACTCTGCTCAATGTATTTGAAAAACCGTTAGGACATTAAGTAGTCAACAAGCTTAACTTTCACCTATGACACTCTTTTTAAAAAATAAAATAAATTGAAGACTTTTGTTTAAACTAAATAGTTGAAGATCTATTTGCCTATGGAAATGTCTGCAATTAAAAGTAACTTGTAAACTATGCCGGAAAAAATTAAAACAGCCTTTGGGATACCCATTTCAGTGTCTCGTTCTCAGTGTTCCCTCTTATCCTCAGGAGCTCATATAGTTACTTCTTGTTAAAATAGTGACATCACAAATCCCAGGTCACTGACTAATCTGAGCTGCTCCAAATCAGAGGTTTTTTCCATTTCACTTACTCAGCGGGAGATCACAATGTAACAGCTTTACTTATACATTGCGTTCTTCGCTAGAGTGTGACAGACAGGAATGTTATTTCCATGTGCCCGGCAATGCAAACAATCACAGCAGCAGAAACCAGAGCTGGAGTTCATCACTTTGATTGCTGGAGGAAGAAACCAGGACAAATGAAAACCCGCAAAACAACCAGGGTTGACAAAAAGAAAAAACATTTCCCCAAGCACTGCAAGTCTCAAGCAAGAAAGCAAATGACCTTGTAATTTCTTATAGGTTACACCTAAACTAGAAGCTTAGGTGTTGCATGGGAATCAAGAATCATAACTTTACAGTAGAGGAAATTCCAAAGTGATATGTCAGAGCTTAAAACTCATTAATTTTAGGAACACTGATGAACTAATCTCCTCTCTCTGGCAAATGGATACATTCCTATTGCTGCTCAATAAATTGAAGCTTAAATGATATTCTACAGTTTTTTCAGCTCATGCTCTGAGGACACAGATGTAAATCAATGTTATTACAGTCAAGGATAAATGCTTTAAAGCAACTGTAAGTAAAAACTACAATCACTTCCATCCCTTTACCAGTTTCACTTCCAGCACAAATGCCTCCACTCCTTATTTTGTAAAACTTTTTTTTAAAGTTTCTGCCAAATATTCTATATCCCAAATAGCAAGCTGACTTGAAGTGAAGATGCAAGTTTGGATGTCTTCAGCCAGAACCAACACAGACTGTCCTGGTATCCCATAGAGTTTTTTCCTATTACCTATCTTCCATATAAACGTTTGAACATCTTCAATTGTCAGTTAGGCCTTAATAGTCCTGCCTTCACTTATCCCCAAACAAGAACTGCCAACTACAAATGCCTACCACTCAGGTGTAATATCCAGAGCAACACTGTGCAAACTCTCCCCAAACCCAACAGAGGCTTAAGCACTAGCAAAAAAATAAGGCAAAAAATAAGGAAAAATACCTAGTTTCAGGTATATACACTTGTACTTCCACTGACAGCTTTGTCAGAAGTATGGCGTTACAACAGACTTTCTTCCTAGCTGTGCCAGAAAACCAAGAAATTCAGTATAAAGGAAGTAGGTACAGCAATAACAACATAGCTGTGTTAGAACAAATTACTTTACCCTGGATTACTGTTTTAAAAGAACATTTCTGTAGTTCCTCATTTCTCATATAGTAAAATTAGAGTTTGTATTCTTATATGATAAATTGATTTTAATTTTTTTTAAGTGATTGCCAAATCAAACCTATTTTCAGGCTGTCACTATGACTGTGTGTAACAGATTACTCTAAAGAACTAAAGTGAAAAAAAAAAAGCCCCAAATTTCATTGGGTTTTTTTTAGTAAATCAAAGTAACAAAGTGAACAGATTGCTAACATTTTTATTCAGTTTAGAGAATGAAAGGTAAGACACATACAAGAAAGAAACTTAAGCCTATAACTGCAAAACTTTCAAAACACAAAGGAACTGAAAAAAAACCACAATTGTTGGCAAATATGTTTTCTGTTATCATACATCTATGTTAAGACCTGTAAACAACATAAGCACATATTATATGCAACTTTTTAAAAAGCTTTATACATAGCCAAATTCAGTAGAAAATACCCATTGTAAAGACTTACATGTACAAGACAGAAATAAGAAAACTGATTTTATCAAAGGAACATGGACAGTTTAGGCACATTCACATCAACACAGTACTCATACCTAACACACTCTAAAAAGAAAAAAATACCAAACAACAACAAAAAACCCAACCACCACCACTTTCAAAAGCGCGAATATTTTCCCTAAAATATAAACAAAAATAAAGACTACCATGAACAAATAGATAACAAGAAATTACTGCAATTTAAACTAATATATCAATCACTACTGAATGTTCTTATAGCACATACAAGTCAAACGACTGAACACTGGGTTTTTTTGTTCCCCCCATGAAACACACTCTTATCATTTCCTGGCTGCTATTTGACATTTAACTGGCAGAGGGTGGGTGGATGGAAAAGCATTCTTTTTCTAGTTCAAGTATTTTAGGAGAAAGTCATTGGGTGAGGAACACAGCATTTCAAAATATAAATTTAGTCTGCATCATGAAATGGATTACTAGACTAAGACAACTTCCTAGCCACACATGTAAGAGAATTTAGCATTGTAGTTCAACAATTAACAAGATGAATCAACAGACTGGGGGACGAGGGAAGAGACTTGCCTCAATACAAATTACAATTTTTCAAAGTTCTGGACCAGCAAGCTTACTGTACTAGGAAATATTAACAAATTAAGACAAGTCATTTCCTTATTTGAAGTATCATAAATTCATTACATTAATAGTCTGCTTGAAACATGTATACAGACCCAACTTTCTCAATAATGCTTAAATATAAAGTGAACTATGAGCTTCCTGAGCTGGTAAGTTCCATTTGAATTCCCCACACAGTGTTTTCCTCCCCACAACCCATTTTTACTTTTTTTTTTAGTATTCTATTTTAAAAATGAACACTCACAAACTTTAAGAGGACAAGTCCGGATCATAATACTGCACAGCTAATTCAAACTGGAACAATTACAGTTTTACAGCTACCTTCATGCTTCAATATATCTTGTAGTCAATTTGGAAAATGAAACAGGAAGACACAGCATTTTTAGAAATTTGCCCTCTTTCTTCCCAGCTTCCTTAAGGTAGACAGTGATGGAATACAAAACAATGGATTGTAAACACATTTAATTTTGCATTTGATGTTACATCTTTCAAAATCTTCCCAAGGGAAACTATTTCAGCGAGTTTGGATAATTCATGAGCCAGAATCTGACCGAAGGAATGCAAACAAAGGTTATGAAAAAAAACAGTGCTAAAGTTTGTACTAGACTCTCTCAATTAAAGTCTTCATTAAAACAGATGCAAAAAGGTATGCCAATTTACATTGTAAATATAAGTCTCTTAGGTGTAAGTGCTTGCAATTTGAACTAATGTAAACTTGACCCATGCTGCTATATGATAAGGACTGTCAAATGACAATGTAATGCTTGTCTGTCATATGACAGTTATTTTCAGCCAAGTAAAACTAGTTTCGTATTTCTAGCAACAACTTCATGGTACCTAATTCTAGACTGCTTCAGCTGAAAACCGTTAGCCTATTTCAAATTTTCAACTCCTAAGGAGAATTTTGTAGTTGCATCAGAGTGCAGCAGACAAAACTTTGTGCAATGACTCATTATATGGCAGTGTTCATCTTCCAAAGGTTATTTATATAACAGGAGTTCCATTTGAAAAAGTGTATGTTTTAGCAATTTGCTGCACAGAATTTTAATACTAGCTATTTAGCTGACAGGCTTCTGAGTTACTTAAAAAGTCTCACTACTTCTCACAAAACACCTCTAAAGATAGCCATCAATTTTAATTTTTTTTTCTAGTACACTTAATAGTTAAGCAAATACTGGTATTTTATGCAGAAAAAGTTTCTTACTGTTTGTAAGCCACAGCTGCAGACTGAAAGCTAATTTAAATGACAGCTTAAAACAAAAACAGAAATGATAGAATAATTCAGGTTGGAAGGGACCTCTGGAGCACACACTAAAAACAGAGCCAACTTTTAAGTTGCATCGAAGTACTGAGAGCTTATATGTGATGATTAAGTATATTAACAGGTCCGTTGAAATGTTATAAAAAAAAAACTTGGATGTGCAACAAGACCAAACTTTGCTTCCTCACAAAGACACCTCCGCAGTGTTATTTGTCACTTCTTTCTAAGAAGGTCCTCTTTATGCCGGCTATTCTTCCATTTCACTGTAAACCTGACCAGAGGCTTCCATAACCTCCTTTTTGTAGGCACTAGAACTTGTGTGGTTGCACAGTAAACTGACTCAAGGAACTGATCCAGCTGAACACTAAACCTGGCAAAAAGCTTAGAATTAGGCAGCCAAGTAAATTCTAATGCTGGCACAAAACGCAGTGGGAAAATGCAACTGGATGCAGAAAAAACCTTTTTGTCAGGAGCGCACATTCACTTTGTTTTGAAACTGCAGAATCATTCTCTTTAACTATTAAACTCCCTGCAATAAGCATATCTGAATGCAGAGAAAAGCCTACGAAGCCTACAAATAAAATTTAGGGATGCTGTTTATGCATATTCTCATAAATAAGGAACTGTTAGTAGGAAGAAGTTTTAAAATTCTTGCTGCTCCTCTAACTTTTAACAATATCACAGGAAGCACATAGAGAGAACAAAACAAAAGGCTGCACCATTTAAACAGCAAAGAAAATAAGAACTCCACCAGTCTAACAGAGACTGGTACGTGAAGCTTGGTAGAAGTTATTGGGGACGGGGATTAAATGACTCTGCAAGAAGGCTGAGAAGCACCTCTCTTCCTCCCCCTCTCATGCACCACATCAATGGGATTCAAGAGAACACGCCACAGCACTCCTCACCTGAAACCTGAGGTAAAGATGGAGACTCAAGAGAAATACAGAACTACGTTAAGGAACGAGAGATCAAAACAAAGTATCTTGAGTAGCTGAGGTAAATGGAATGGACGCAGCAAGGCCAGCCTACTTGTTGAACACATGCCCCCAGAATCAGGATTCTTGAACCTCACTTTTGTAATGAAACTTCCTTATGAAAGAAGTTTAATCTGGACTAATTTCTAATCAATGGAGAAGTATTGCTGTCAGTTACTCCATTAGCTGATGTGGCAAGTTTGTACAACCTCACTTTCCAGGCCTGACAATGATCCATTTTGTGACTTACTCTTTGACCACTAGCTAAGAAAAGTCATAAAATTTACATTGAAAACATAATAAAAGGAACAACATCTGTGAAATAAAACACCGAGAAGGTGGCAAGTGCCAGAAAGAAAACCAATTTAGGTTGGCTCTTTATTTTCCAAAAATACACACACACCCCTTTGATTAAACTATCATCTTTCCCTGCTTGCCCCAACAGAACTAGTCTCATCCTGTGAGAAGCCAAGGCTTCCTCAAAGAAGGTATTAAGCACTATCCAGATCCCTTCTTTCTTTTACTGCGGAATGAGAAAAACATTTAGTACATTAGAGATGGGACTGAAGAAGAGTCCTGGGTCAGTTCATGCCATCTTGGACAACTACACTCTGTAAACACATGAAGCTGGTAACTGCCTTCTACCATTTCACACATTTAGCAAATTCTTGATTTGATTCTTTCGTCTTATTCCCCATCCAACATTTTCCTTCTAAACTTTCTCGTCCTTCACCTGAAACAAATCTTACCCATAAATATCAAAGTGCCATATGATCCATAAGTTATACAACTGATAAAATGCCAGACCTCCCGAAATAGTTGTTTCATAATTTACTTAATTCAGTCATTTAAAATGAAAACACTCTCCCATCTTCTTATCAAAGTACTGTTTTCTCATTGTTCTTATTCACATTCAACTCTATGTTGAATAATCCATCTCTGTGTATTTCCCTTTATTTTCATTAAGTGTTCACAAACACCACCCAAAGATAAGGATTTAATTTTCGCCTTTGCCCCTGAACATGCAAAAGCAACTCTACATATGCTACATTTGAAGTTCTGCTGGCCTGTCAAGCTTCATACGTAAAACTTAGAAGCTGGCCTCTGCTAGGCTACAGAAAAGCTCCAAAGCTGCTGGTGGGGTGTCTGTTATAAACTAAATCTGATACTAACTTTTCCTAAGGAAGTTTAGATTATCCAACAACAAGGTAAAACAAAGAGCAAGATGACACTTCACAGGTCAAAAAAAACACTGTATCTAAACTGCCAGTGTCTCATATAAAATCTCTTATTTCTGTAATCCTTACAGAAGGATCATACTCTTTTATTGATTCCCTTGTATCTACATGTTGAAACATACCAAATCAATGGCATAGGTTAATTTATAATCATGAACTGCTGCTTTCAGTATCTGATATACTACTAAAAGGCTCTGACAAACTGGTTTCAGACACTACAGAGGATATTTAAAAGTTAGCATTCTTTTAAGACTTCATATTTTAAAGTAAATTTTAAAAACAGCTTCCTCAAACTCACACCTCAGATTCAGTACAGGCACATGGTCAGCACAAAATCGTTGCAAAGCTCAAAAGAAGCGATGCTAAAGGCAATTTCAGCAACTGAAGAACCATTTCAGTACTATAATTGGCGATGATTTGATAAATGGGAGATAAATAATTTGATTTATATCGCAGTTTAAGTCAAAGATTTTTATCTTACCAGAAACAAAGTGCTGCCTCTTCTTTAATTTTAAAAAACAAGAACAGGACACCAAAGAATTTTTTTGAATACTTAAAATTTCCAGAACAGGCTTTCACTACTAAAAACTACAATGAAAATGTTTTGACAATAACCCTGATTCATATTCCTATTTTCCAGCAGGCTCTCATGTGCCAAGAAAAAAAAAAGTCTTAGAATTCTTATCCAACCACACTCTGTGATGTGCCTCATAGAAGAGGAAGAAAAGGTCAACTGCTACTCTAGACTTTTTTTCTTCCACAAAACCTCAGTCTTTACTGATAGGATCTTTAGGACTCCCACATTTTCAAATATGGCTAAAGCTGAGCCAGCCCTTATATGCAAAACTATTTAGGCATGGAAACATCACTAGCATACTAAAACGCAAATTTAAAATAAAAAAAAAGACACCAAACTGGTACGCATCTTAACACATCTTAGTTATTCAGAGAAAGAGTACATTTAAAGAACACATTAGCAGTAGTCCCAAAAGTCAGTAATAACTGTTATGTAATATCAATTTTTTATACGAAAAAAGAATGTATTATACATACATATTTAGAAGGCCTGTGGCACATAAAAACAGTTCAAGGAGCATACTAATACTGCCAGGTTAATATTTTTCTTCAGTAGTTTGATAAAATGTTTATAAACATCAGTTCATCACGTGGCTTTCTACCATAAATATTCTGGAAAAGGATCTTTACGAATGAATCACATAGTGACGCTTACCACATTACTACATGAGAGGATGTGTTATGTGACAGACATCATCTCAGCATAGTTTTAACACATTAAACTTGAAGACTTTATTTGAGAAACAGGAAGATATGATCAATTGTCCAACATAAATGCCCTTTTTTCTCTGCTTCTCCATTCCTAAAACCATCATTCATGTGTCCTTGAACTATGGGATATTCTTAGAAAGTCACCCAGGTTACCTTCTTGACTACAAGAAGTAATACTGAACCAAATTAAACAACTTCTTTAAAAACTAAAAAAAAAAAAACTAAAAAAAAAAAAAAATCACACAACCCACAATACAGGTATGTATGTATACATATACTATAAGGCACCCAGATCAGAAGACAGTTTTGCAAGAAAACAATCAGGCTGAAGAAGGACATGGACTTCAGTTGTTAAGTACTCACAAGTTATTATTCTATTCTTACTCACACCCCTTCACACTTTCCAGATGCAGGCTGGCAGCCTGGAGTACGTGGCCATCTGCAGAACTAACCATATAAACTGATTAGATCAAGCTTAGCATTAAGTAGCCATACATGGGAGTAATTTTTCTTATAAATCACACATCCGTAAATTCGATCTAACATGCTCAACTAGCATTTGGAGAAAGGAGCAGAAGAATGTGTCACAATGCCTCACAGTCTTCCTTTTCATAGCATATTGTATAAAAACCCAGCTACAATTCCTACAGCTACAGTAACAACAGCACGAGCCAAAGGTATAATTAGAAGAGGAAGATCTTTTTGTTCTATGGCAATCAAAAACTGACATTGTATTGCAGAAGTCCACTTGTTTATCAGGTTTAATGAGTACATCCTTAACCATTAGCAAGAATTATTTGGAGAAATTATTTGGAGATTCCTGTCCTGAACTATCAATCTAAGATCCAGTTAGCAAGCTTGATTCTACATCAAGAAATCTTCACATCAAATACACATAAGTGCGTAACCACCTCAACCTTCTCTGCAGATGTCACTCAGTACAGGACATGACTCTGCAGTTAGGGCTACCTAACCATTTTTCTCCCACAGCACTGGGTCTGCCTTCCCAACACCAGAAAAACCCACGTCTTCGTTGCTTTAACCATATAATTGGAGTATTTGACAAGAAACTCATCGGACTTGGGGGAGGAGGGAAGTACGTATGCATATTCTATTCTAACACATGAAACTAAATACAAAAATTTCACAGTTATAAAACACAATTTCCTTTTTCAGACATGTTCTGAAGTCTGCTTTTACCCAGAATGGCTCCTCATCCCTTAAACACTAGCAGTTTGTTCAACATTCAACACAACATTCAACTACGAAATATGCAACCGCCATTGAAGTAACGCTTTACTGAACATCACCACTGCAAAAACGTTCAACAAAACATGGGTTGATAATTGAAGGTCCCTTCCAACTCTAACCATTCTATGATTCTATGATTATTGTAGCTATAAATCTAGTGAAAATGGTAGATGCTGACATTATCTCCTCCCTATAGGTGTAGCAGTAGTATAGCAGTTTAATGGTAATTCATAATACTCACAGTCTGCCATACAGTCTGAATTTCACACAGCTTCCCAAGAGAAAGATCTACCAGACTTCTTTACAATAGGACAGTAAATCAGTTTAATTAAAAAGGTGACACTGCCTATTTAGGTTCCTTTAACCTAAAGTAGATGAGAAAACAAAACCCTAAAAGTGACTCCAAACTAGGGCAGAAACTCAAGTGAGTCTGTAGGACCCAAAATGCTACATCAGACTTGTAATTAATGTTTTAATATGGCATTACTTTTACTACAATAACATACAGAATTTCAGTTTCTGTATAAAACATGGTTAGAGAGATGAAGAAAACTGTCTAAATCTGTTTTCGCTATCAATTATTTAAAAACACTAAGATTTGTTCCTATTTTGGTCCCCTGCTGATTGCTGACAGACTGCACACAAATACAGCTCCTGGTACCAGGCCAAATTTACAATTAATCTGGAGGAAAAATTTCAGCATGGCTTCTTATCTGTATGTTGAAGAAAACAGAAGTCAAAGTTTCACTTTTCAAAAAAGATATCAAACATGATATGTTGGCATGTTATATGAGTCACATTAAGCAACCAAAACCCCCTACAGTGGCAGAATTAATTAGCTCTTTTGGTTGTCCTGAGAAAAAATTTGCTATACCACCTAGATTCTGAAATTCCATTACTGTTTTGAAAATAATAGGCAACATGACACCTGGCCTTTAAAAATTAAGAATCCTGGTTTCCTACCTTCTATCCTCTAAGTAGTGATACGTAAATTGCTACTTTCCTTATATATGTTTGCATCTTAATTACATTCATGCCAGTATAAAATACATCTAGTGTATAAAAATGTTGCTAAGAAAGGAGAAATGTCAACTTTAAAGTATTTAAACACTATTTTGATACCCAAACCTTTTGCATTGTAAATTCTGCTGCTTAGCTTTAAGTGACTTGGAAAAAGCACCCACCTCTGCTCCCTCCCACCCTGTATGATCAGTGACATCTTCCAAACACACCGCAGAGCTATAACTACATGTCAGCAAGTCTATGAGTACAGATCTTATTCTTTGAAGACAGTAATCGAAGTATTTTTTAGCACATACATATATTTTAAATAATTCAGTGTTGACATTTTAAATAACATAACTTGTATTCACGTTGAATTAATTCATTTTACATTCACAGTACAGAATATTCCTATTGTATAACCACCTGCTCACGGAAGAAGTAAAATCTAATTTAGGAAACTAATAATTAACATTACAAACTCTAGTGTGATAGCACAACAGCATCACTTTCAAATCGTAACCGAGCATATTGCCAGCAGAAAAAATCTTCTCCTGCAATAACCACTGTCTTAAAAATAAATAACTCAATGCAGTATTACTGAATACTTAACATGAACCACTAAAGCAGCAATCAATTCGAAGGTGGGGGCCCGGGGGGGGGCACACAGGATCAGACCTTACATACACAGCTAAAGTTCTTCTCCTATCAAGAGCCCAGAAAGATCCCAAACGTCAAATAAATGTTTGTGATGTTACATAATTTTAGTTGAAAAATGGTTTATTACATTTCAGTTTCAGTCCCAGAAGAGTAAAAAAATTTCCTATATTTAAAACACAGCACTGTCCTACTCCAGTAATTTAAAGCTTATTTCCTTGACCAGAAACCAAGGGATCATACGCCAGTTTGGAGTTCATATTGAGACGGATAAACTTGATACCTATTAAAGAGATGTCAGGCTCCATATACCATCCAGTAGCTCTTACTTGAAATATGATTGAAATCTGTGAATCTCCAAGGCAACACACATAAAGCAGAAGGAAGGGGAACAGCAGTTTTCCAAGACACATTACCGACACAGCAAAAAGACCCATATAAAGCCTAATGACTATGACAGCAGACATTGAAGACCACTTTTGATTTAAGTGGACCTTCAGTTCTCAGAAGACTTCTGTTTTCCAGATTGCATTTCATCTGGAAGCTACATTTGGAAACATGGTATTTCCAGAATATAGCATATATGTCATCAGAAAAGAAAGAACCAAGACCTTTAAAATTTAAGAACATGATTAAAGAGAAAAAAAAATAATAAAAAAAAGAAAACCACAAAAAACCAAGAGTGATTTACAATACACCTGCCAACTGCTGTATCAGAAGGTCACACTTCTGGGGAAACCCTGCATATTGATCAGTTGCTTTCTCATAATACCATAGGATATGCAGGCATTTGCAGCCAGCACTCATTCCTCTCTATCATTTTTTGCCTCTGACTTCAGTCAAGAGGCCCCTTTCTAAACCTTTAGTTATTTGGACAACTCCACACAGGAATTAATTGCCATGTTATCACAGGAAACAAATTGTTACTTAAAATAAAATTTACACACAGTACTAAGCTTGAATATCTACTCCTTAGTTACCAACAGATAGTTACTATATACAACCCTCCACAACAAATCTAGTTTCAGTTAATTCATTTTAAAAGCATCAAATCAGAACACTTCCATTATACGGCTGCATGATTACAGGGAAAAAAAACCACACCAACGTAGAGCGAACATAAAAGCTATTCACCACGTTACTCAAGACACACCTCGGCATCAAGCAGTAAAACCACCTCATCTCTTTTAAACACTGTCCCCGTTTTTAACCACGATCTTCCACTAGAACTTGGGTAAAAGATACGAAAAAACAGGAGTAAAAAAGCCTCCTATTTCATACCTACACACTATGTCCAGATGTCTGGAACTCCTCTAAGTTCCTTAGTAGAGCTTGGACAGGTGACATCAGGTACAGTGATTTGATCACATGAAAACAGAGACTTGGATACTTATCATCACAACACTGCCCTATGCATGGTCACTAGTACCCAGCAGAGATGTGGATGGCTATTACTGAGGAGTAAAGAAATTACATGAAAAGTCTTAGCAGAAACCCTCAAGACTTCACGTGTGGAGACCAAGAGAGCCACAACCTCTGCACAGCAGATCACCGGGCAGAGCAGGACGTAGGGTGGCCTGGCTGAGCACTGATGCTGTCGGCTGGCTGGCTGTCAGCCGGATTAAAAAAAATTGTTAAGCCTCCAAAGTTAAAATTACAAAGAAAAACTATTCAACTTCGAAGCTGAGTTTCAGCTAAAAAAAAAAAAAACAAAAAAAAAAAACAAACAAAAAAACCCCACAAAAAACCCACACACCAAAAAAAAACCCCCGGTAGTTCTGAAGACTTATTAGAAAGCCTGAAACTTTCAAATGAAAACTCCACTTTCGAATAAAGCCTTTTAAAACCAACCATGGCAATGCACAGACACGGCCACCAAAGCCCCTTTACTCCAGTCCTCATGTCACAGCCCTGAAACCAGCCAGAAACACCACCTCATCTGTCACTCCCTACTAAGTAAAGCTTTACTGAAAACCATAAACCCGTTAAGACACCAACTTTGCCTGCCTCTAATCACAACTTTTGAAGAAAAGGTTCTTGCCCAAGTGGTGAAATCTGCGCTGTGGGGACCTCACTACACCCAAGACGTGTGTGTCACTGGCACCTGAAGGGAAAATAAGCCTAACCCTGAGGTAAAGTTTATTTCTGCGAGGGAAACCCCGGCCGTGACGGGTTCGGCGCTGCCGGGCAGCGCCATGGGGATGTCACCACACGGCAGGGGCGGCCGCCGCCGGTGCTAACGGGACCAGGTGGCCGCGGCGGGGACAGGCCACCCCGGTGGAGGGAGGGTCCCTCTGCCTGCCCGCCTGCGGCAACGCCGCTGGACGCCGAGTCTCGACAGGGGCTGGCAAAGCGGGACACGCAGCCCAGGGGCGCGGGAGAAGCCGCCTCCTCACCCCCCTCCCCGCCGCCGGGCCGGCTCTGGCGCTCCGGCCTGCAGCCAGCCTCGTCCCCCGCAGCCCGGGGAGGAGGGCGGGCGACAGGCAGGTCCCGGGGAGGTGACGGGCTCGGCTCGGAAGCGCCGAAGGGTGTTGGCCACTCACCCAGGCAGGCAGATCGGCGGAGGAGACGCTGAGCCGCACCGCCTCCTCCTCGTCCTCCAGGAAGGCGAGCGCCCGGCCCAGGCGGGAGGTCTTGCCGCCGCGGTGCCGGCGGATCCAGAAGAGCCCGCACAGGGCGATGAGGACCCAGCTGAAGCTCAGTCCCAGGTAGCCCAGCACATACACGGGGAAGATCAGCACGAAGCTCCTCGCAAACTGCGACACCAACCCCGTCACGTCCACGCTCAGCAGCGGCGGCGGCGGCTCCGGCACCGACTCCC